>NC_134356.1:429772541-430044856 GCF_048569485.1 Anomaloglossus baeobatrachus
AGAGGTATTCCCATCTCCAAGATCCTATCCCAATATGTAGTAGGTGTAATAATAATATTAGCAAATACCTCCAATTAGAAATGTAGTATAGTTCTGCTGCGGCATATGGTCTAAATACTGTCAGGCTGACCCCTCCCACGCCTGTAATTTCTATAGCAATGCTGGCAGCACTCCTACTTCTGTTTTCAAAAGACAACCTCTAGATATGACGCTGAGAACGTGCCCTCAACTTCTTTTGGTCGACCATGGCGAGGCTTGTTCTGAGGGAAACCTGTCTTGTTAAACCTCTGTATGGTCTTGGCCACCGTGCTGCAGCTCAGTTTCAGGGTGTTGGCAATCTTCTTATAGCCTAGGCAATCTTTATGTAGAGCAAGAATTATTTTTTTCAGATTTTCAGGGAATTCTTTGCCATGTACTCACTTTTGTTGCCAGCAGTTTAGACATTAATGGGTGTGTGTTGATTTATTTAGACAATGGTACACCAAATTTAGGCTGCTTTCACACTACGTTTTTTTTAACATGCGTCATGAACGTTTTTTTTGCTGTAAAAGCGGATCCTGTTTTTACAAAGGAAAACGCATGCAAACGCAAGTGTTATTTGCAGGATCCTGTCACTTGAAGTTTATGGGCGGGCATTGGAGTCAAGTGATCGGGAGTGAGGGGACCTGAACGTGATAGACTGGGAGCTGACAGCTGCGGAGGCTCGAAACCAAGGTAAACATCAGGAAACTTGCTTGGATACCCGATATTTACCTTGGTTAGGAGTGTCTGCAGCTGCTAGGAGCCGGGCTCCCTGCACACGTAACCAAGGTAAACATCAGGTATCCAAGCAAGTTACTCGATATTTACCTTGGTTACGAGCGTCTGCAGCTGCTAGGAGCCGGGCTCTCTGCACACGTAACCAAGGTAAACATCGGGTAACTTGCTTGGATACCCGATATTTACCTTGGTTACGAGCGTCTGCAGCTGCTAGGGGCCGGGCTCCCTGCACACGTAACCAAGGTAAACATCGGATATCCAAGCAAGTTACCCGATGTTTACCTTGGTTATGAGCCTCCGCAGCTCTCAGGCGGGGGAGAGAGAGAGAGGAGAGGGAGGGGGAGAGAGAGACTGATCACGCCAGGCTGGTTTCTGGGCATGCTCAGTAGAGCAAGCAAGATCCTGTCTATCAGCATGCCAGCGTTCACATACGTTTGCGTGCAGTGTAGTCAGAATCCAGCAATTTGCAGTATTTGGACGCAGCTCAAAAACGCTACAAGTAGCGTTTTTGAAAAAAGTTAAAAAACTGCAAGTCGCTGGATCCTTACTATAATGCACGCAAATGCAAGTGAACGCATGTTGACGCGAGTCCATTCCAAATGTATTGAAATGAAAACGCATTTGCACTGGATCCGTTTTTGCGTTAAAAAATCAGTACGCATGTTAAAAAAATGTAGTGTGAAAGCAGCCTTAGGCTATGTGCGCACGTTGCGTAAAAACATGCAGTTACGCTGCGCTTTGTAGCGCAGCGTAACTGCATGCATCCTGCGGCCCCTGCACAGTCTATGGAGATTGTGCAGGGGCCGTGCGCACGTGGCGTCTAAGAGCGCAGCGCTTCGGCTACTGCCGAAGCGCTGCGCAAAAAGAAGTGACATGTCACTTCTTTCCTGCGCTTTGCCGGCAGCTCCTGCTCTGTCTATGGCAGGAGCTGCAGGCAGAGCGCATGGAATCGGCGCTCACTACGGACATTTCTGCAGCGATCTAAAGCGCACATGTGCTCTTCAGATCGCTGCAGAAATTTCTGCAGGGCTTGTACGCAACGTGCGCACATAGCCTTACACTGTTTATACAAGCTGTACACTGACTACTATACATTGTATCAAAGTTTTGTCCCATGAAAATATAAAATGAAATATTTACAACAATGTGAGGGGTGTACTCACTTTTGTGGCAGTTTAGCTTCACTTGTGTTGGTCCATTGTTGCAGGTTGGAAAATTCATACTGATCAATCTTGATACTTCGATTTCAAAAGCCAGGGTGTAGGACGTTGTTAGAAAGGCATTGAATGCATTGTACAGTCTTCAGAATGACCTCCAGTGTGAAATATTCCTTTCCCAATGTTGACAAACATAAAATGCCTGTTTTTCGGACTACTTTCATCAGTGAGCACTAGCCCGTGTTATAAGGTTTAGGTCTTTTCCTGCACTTGGTCAGAGTCACGCTGTGCTCTGTTCCTTGCTCAGTCAATAACTACTAAAGGACAAATGACGAGGAAAACATTTCCCTAAGCTAAGATTCCTGTTTGCGTCCTTCTAAAATTAGCAGAGACTAATATAATATATTTTTTTGTTCACGTTTTCAGTGAAATAAACAGCCAAAAATTGCTGGATTTTGTCTGGGGAAATCCTGGCTTGTGTCTTGCAGGGATTACCTCCATGTTGTCTTAATTACTTTCCTGTTAAGATATTTAAATATCGGACAAGTACATCCACTGTATTGATTTTATGAGAGAACAGCACCAACTGTGCATGCTGATTGCCTTGATATGCCTTACTATGGGGAAAGCTGCAATTCATTAAAATAATGCCTGCTTATAAATGGAGAGAGTGTAGTACACCACCAAAATGAAGAAACTGTCATCAATTTGTCAGCACCCATCCCCTCTATAAGCTTTGCTGTGATGAGATGTGTATATAGCATCTCATCATTTATTGTATCATTCTTATATAGATGCACAGACTGGGTGAGATAACCCAATGTACTCCCTCCCCACTCTCTGCCTTCTCAGCATTGCTGGAGGATCCTCTTTCCCATTAATTATCTTTCAGCTTCTTGCTGCTTCTTTAGGCCTGCGCTGTGTGGGCATATATCCCTGGGTCATAGAACTAAAAGGGTCCCTAATGCAAGATATGGAGTAGGCATCAGGCTACTATGAGGTCTCCCTGACCAAATTCGGTTCTATGCAAGTTTCCCTCTTTGAGGACCTGTACCTCTTAGCAGTCCTTGACAATTTCACTCCTGTTGGGAGCTGTTTTCTTCAAAGATTGCATGCCACAAAGAAACATTCTTAAGCGGGCTTTAAACGCTGCGACATCGCTAGCCGATGCTAGCGATGGCGAGCGTTATGCCGATATTTTGTGATTGCTGCCGCAACGAACATTATCGCTACGGCAGCGTCACACGCACTTACCTGGTCAGCGTCGTCGCTGTGACTGCCGAACAATCCCTCCCTCAAGGGGGAGGGACGTTCGGCATCACAGCGACGTCACCGCGACGTCACTAAGCGGCCGGACAATAAAAGCAGAGGGGTGGAGATGAGCGGGACGAACATCCCGCCCACCTCCTTCCTTCCTCATTGCTGGCGTGTGGCAGATAAGGAGAGGTTCCTCGTTCCTGCAGCGTCACACGTAGCGATGTTTGCTGCCGCAGGAACGAGGAACAACTTCGCCCACGCGACAGCAGCGATATTTGAGAATGGACCCCCATGTCAACGAGGAGCGATTTTGGACATTTTTGCAACGATCCAAAATCGCTCCTAGGAGTCACACACAACGAGATCGCTACAACGGCCGGATGTGCGTCACAAAATCCGTGACCCCAACAAGATTGCTGTAGCGATCTCATAGCGTGTAAAGCCCACTTTAGGGTATGTGCGCACTAGAAAGTGCCATTCTCTTAAGAAAAAAACGGACCCTCTGAAAGAATCCCGTACCCGCGGTAAAAACTGCAGTAAAACTGCACCCGCGGTTTTGCCACAGTTCGCCATGGATTTTCCGCAAATTGGTCCCCACGGTTTTTACCACTGTCTATGGAAAAAACCGCAGGTACCTGCGGAAAAGAAGTGACATGCTCATTAAATCCGCAGCGGAAAATCCACGGGTATGAAAAAACACAGCGTGCACAGCATTTTTTCATAGGATTTGCTGGGGAATGACTGCAGCAATGTTAGACACATTTTCTACAGCAATTCCACGGCGAAATCCGCGGTAAATCTGCAGCTTGTGCACAGGGCCTTAGGGTTAAGCTCATATGTAGCATTTTATTGCAAAACCACTTTATTCAATTATTTGTTCATTGATACACAGTTTTTCAAATGAAATTGTTGTTCATCAGCAAAAAAAAAAAAAAATCAAAGCCATTAACAATTAGTTTAAAAACGGCAACATTTTGTCTCAAAAACATACAGTGACTCAGTTTTTGGCCACAATGTGGCCGCACCTTGTGCACTCACTCTTTACACAATATGAGATGAATGCCGTCTCAGAGATTTTCACCTATCTGGTGAATGAAGTTCCTCCAATTCCTGCCTGCTGCATTCTCCCTGTACTTTAATGGAAATGTGTTTGGTTGCGAGCGCCTCAACCTTTCCATTCAAATACAGTTGAAACCGAAAGTTTGCATACACTATAAAGGCACCTCTACAAGTTTTTCTCACTATTTCACATGAAACCAGAATAAGGCTACGACCGCACTTTGCGTTCACCTACTTGCAGTTCAAAACGCACTTTTTTGGCTTAATTGATTTGACCAAAGTTGCCTTTTCCAGAAATTTAGCGCTGAAAACGCATGCGTATTTACGGCGTTTTTGTTGCGTTTTCACCTGCGTTTTGACAGATGCGTTTTGAACATCAAGACACTGCCTAATAAAGTTTAAACAGTCAAAAAGAATGAAAAAAGAAAAAAAAAAAAAAAAAAATATATTAATGGGAAAAATAATGAAAATAGATGTAATTCATAAAATAATAGCGGTAATATACATTTTATCGGAAATATAGCAATAAATGCATATTTATCATAAATTTAATTGTCGGATTTTGTGTGTAAAGGGACATAGCAAATCATTATTTTGATGTCCAAAAAGCATGTTTTCTGCACTGAAAAAGCAGGCAAGACGTAGGATTTTGAAGGAATCTTGGTTTTTGCCATTTCTCATTGACTTCAATGTTAGCAAAACGCTGCAGAAATGGCAAAAACAATTGACATGCTGCTTCTTTGAACGCATGGTTTTTGCCACAAAATATGCAAATTAAACGCAGCATAAAAAAACACAAAGTGCGGTCAGGATTTCTTTTTTCATAGACTTTGCTGGAAAACCAAAACGCATGCGTTTTGGCACAAAAACGCTGATGCTCAAAACACTGCGGAAACGCAGATAAAAACGCAAAGTGCGGTCGTAGCCTAAATCTTTCCCGTTTTAAGTCAGTTAGAATTACCAAAATTATTCATATTTGCCAAATGCCAGAATGAGAGAGAATGTTTTAAGGCAGTTATATTACTTTCCGCAAAGTCAAAAGTTTACATACACTAAGATGCACTATGCCTTTAAACGGCCCATATGATGTTGTCATGTCTTTGGAAGCTTCTGATAGGTTTATTGGCAACATCTGAGTTAATTAGAGATATACCTGTGGATGGACATACAGTGCCTACAAGTAGTATTCAACCCCCTGCAGATTTAGCAGGTTTACACATTCAGAATTAACTTGTCATTGTGACATTTGGACTGTAGATCAGCCTGGAAGTGTGAAATGCACTGCAGCAAAAAAGAATGTTATTTCTTTTTTTATTTTTTTTTTTTTTTAAATTGTGAAAAGTTTATTCAGAGGGTCATTTATTATTCAACCCCTCAATCCACCAGAATTCTGTTTGGTTCCCCTAAAGTATTAAGAAGTATTTCAGGCACAAAGAACAATGAGCTTCACATGTTTGGATTAATTATCTCTTTTTCCAGCCTTTTCTGACTAATTAAGACCCTCCCCAAACTTGTGAACAGCACTCATACTTGGTCAACATGGGAAAGACAAAGGAGCATTTCAAGGCCATCACAGACAAGATCGTGGAGGGTCACAAGGCTGGCAAGGGGTACAAAACCCTTTTCCAAGGAGTTGGGCCTACCTGTCTCCACTGTTGGGAGCATCATCCAGAAGTGGAAGGCTTATGGAACTACTGTTAGCCTTCCACGGCCTAGGCAGCCTTTGAAAGTTTCCACCCGTGCCGAGGCCAGGCTTGTCCGAAGTGTCAAGGCTAACCCAAGGACAACAAGGAAGGAGCTCCGGGAAGATCTCATGGCAGTGGGGACATTGGTTTCAGTACCTTTACTTTCAAAGCGTCATGTCAAGGCTCGTCTACAGTTTGCTCATGATCACTTGGAGGACTCTGAGTCAGACTGGTTCAAGGTTCTCTGGTCTGATGAGACCAAGATCAAGATCTTTGGTGCCAACCACACACGTGACGTTTGGAGACTGGATGGCACTGCATACGACCCCAAGAATACCATCTCTACAGTCAAGCATGGTGGTGGCAGCATCATGCTGTGGGGCTGTTTCTCAGCCAAGGGGCCTGGCCATCTGGTCCGCATCCATGGGAAGATGGATAGCACGGCCTACCTGGAGATTTTGGCCAAGAACCTCCGCTCCTCCATCAAGGATCTTAAGATGGGTTGTCATTTCATCTTCCAACAAGACAACGACCCAAAGCACACAGCCAAGAAAACCAAGGCCTGGTTCAAGAGGGAAAAAATCAAGGTGTTGCAGTGGCCTAGTCAGTCTCCTGACCTTAACCCAATTGAAAACTTGTGGAAGGAGCTCAAGATTAAAGTCCACATGAGACACCCAAAGAACCTAGATAACTTGGAGAAGATCTGCATGGAGGAGTGGGCCAAGATAACTCCAGAGACCTGTGCCGGCCTGATCAGGTCTTATAAAAGACGATTATTAGCTGTAATTGCAAACAAGGGTTATTCCACAAAATATTAAACCTAGGGGTTGAATAATAATTGACCCACACTTTTATGTTGAAAATGTATTCAAATTTAACTGAGCAACATAACTTGTTGGTTTGTAAGATTTATGCATCTGTTAATAAATCCTGCTCTTGTTTGAAGTTTGCAGGCTCTAACTTATTTGCATCTTATCAAACCTGCTAAATCTGCAGGGGGTTGAATACTACTTGTAGGCACTGTATGTGAAAAAGTAACAGCCATGTTACTAAGTCAACTGGTTTCAAATTTAATTGACAATTACATTCAGTTTCACTAGGCACACCATCCTTAAATCTAAACATCACTTGAAGGTAACTTCTCAGGTCCCCTGGGCACCCAGAGCCACTAGCAGTTCTGGATACATACCTAGAATCCCAGCATATAGTAGCATACATAAACAGAGCTTTAGAAAAAGTATTTCTAAACGCTATTTATGAGATGCTAATGAGCGCAGGGACTAGTCGCAAGGGCGATAATTCCCTCGACTAGCCTGCCCACTTAGCATGCTTGCACACCCCTGTGTAGGCGTGGTAAACATGTTTTATAATGCCCAGCTTCATCTTCATATCTATACAAAGCCGCGCTTACATCTCAGTATTGAGCGTGTACGACGCCGTGTGATGCCTCACTGCGCATGATCAGAAGTCACTCTACTTCTGATCATGCACACTACACCTCTCTGAAGCCGGGATGCGTATATGGCTTCAGAGAGGTGCTACACGTGTACGGCTTTATATAGAGATGCAGATGACTGTGGGCATTATAAAGCATGTTTATCACTCCCACAGGGGCGTGATAACATGCTAAGTGGGCAGACTAGTTGTGATAATTAACGCCCCTACGACTAGCCACAACCCTCATTGGCATTTCATAAACGGTCTTTAGAACTACTTTTTCTAAAGATCTG
The DNA here is from genome assembly GCF_048569485.1 of Anomaloglossus baeobatrachus. Lineage (NCBI taxonomy): Eukaryota > Metazoa > Chordata > Amphibia > Anura > Aromobatidae > Anomaloglossus > Anomaloglossus baeobatrachus. Next base: position 429,780,189 of record NC_134356.1, read on the forward strand.
TTTAGGTATGCTAGTATATGATGGGTACCCAGGTGACCTGACAGGTTCCCTTTAAGTGATGTTTAGATTCATGGCTAGTTTGGCTACTGAAATGATACTTAATTGTCAATTGAATTTGATTAAAGGGAATCTGTCACCAGATTTGGCAACTACAAGCCTGAGCCCTTATATACAGCATACCAGAATGTTGTATATAAGAGCCCAGGCCGCTGTGTAGAATGTAAAAATAACTTCTATAATACTCACCTAAGGGGTGGTCTGATCCGATGGGCGTCGCCGCTCTCTAGTTCAGCGCCTCCTCTCTCATCTGGCACCTCCTCTCTGCGGTAGTCGCTATCCTCCTTCTTCTGAAGCCCGTGTGCATGACATGTCCTACGTCTTGCACACTAGCCGGCATTGAGGTCCTGCTCAGGGCAGATCAAAGTATTGTAGTGTGCATGCGTTGGCGGTCCTTAACCTTTACCTCGCGCCTGCGCATTACAGTACTATGATCTGCCTTCAGTAGGGCAGATCAAAGTGTGCCTGCGCAGGACCGCAATGTTTGCCAGTGTGGATGACCTAGACGCATCATTCACACTGGGCTGGGTAGAAGGAGGATTGAGATCGCAGCAGACAGGATGCGCCAGTCCGGAGAGCAGCGACACCCATTGGACCAGACCACCCCCTAGGTGAGAATTATAAAAGTTATTTTTATGTTATACAGAGTGGCCTGGGCTCTTATATACAGTATTCTGGAATGCTATATATAAGAGCTCAGTGGTGCTGGCCACAGATTATAGTCGCCAAATCTGGAGACAGGTTCTTTAACTAGTTGACTTAGTAGCTAACTAACTAGTAGCTGTTACTTTTTCACACATGGCCAGCTGGGGCTGAATAGAATTTTTCCTTCAATAAATGAAATACTGCATTTCTTGTTTACCTGGATACTCTGCCTAATATTTAAAGGATTTTGGTCTGAAATATTCAAGTGTGACAAATATGCAGAAACGGAAGACAAACTTTTTCCCAGCACTTTATTATTTCTACCTTTTTGTTATTGTTTACTTGAAGCTGTGGCATTCATTTTCTTTTTTTATTGTTTTTCAACATTTACATTGTATTTCTTTTTCACACTTGCTGCTGTTCATTTGCTTGACTAAGGCCTAAGCCACACGACATGACAATCGGTGCGAGTGGAGTGCGATAAAAAATCGCATTCCACTCGGACCAATATTACCCTATGTCCCAGCACCCATGAGCGATTATTTTCTCAGCCCTAATCAGACCAAGAAAACAATCGCAGCATGCTGCGGGTGTAATGCGATCCTAGATTCTCTCTCACTCATTCAAGTCTATGGGGCGAGAGAAAAATCACACTGCACTCACATTACACCGGTGTTCTGCGAGCGCAAGGCAAGAATGGCAATAGCTGGCTACGGAGGTGAGAGGGAGATAAATCCCTCCCTCCTCTCCTGAGTGCCGGCCCGCCCCTCCGCAACACCGGCCCGCCCTTCCGCAGAGCCAGCCCACCCCCCGCAGTTGAGGTCCGATCGCACGATCGGACCTCAGTCGCAGGGACACTAGCATGACACTCGGCTCTGCTGTACTGCTAGCGTGAGCCGAGTGTCATGCAAGGGGATCGCAGTAATCCGCGTGTGACCCCAGCCTTAAAGTTAGACTAACGAATGCACAAGTGTATCATTGCGAGTTCCCCCCTCTGGGCCACGCTATTATTGCCCTGAATTCCTTAGCTGCAGTTGTTGATTCTGATTTTGCTGCTAAATCTCTGGAGACGTTCAAGTTAACCGATTCTAGTCAAGTAAATGACATGGGTCATGACCTTTAAAACTCATCAAAAATATGCCAGCTATTTGAAGCTGGGTTCTACGCATATGAAACACTGAGATAATCAATATCTTAGTGAAGGGGAGGGCAGACATCAAAATGATTGACTTTTTTTTAACCTTTAAACAATTTTCCAATCCTTATCCATCCATCTATGTATACTCACACAAATATACATTAGTAGTAGTCAACTTGAAACATTAGGTGCTTCAAACTCCTGAAACTACATTATGTTTAGCCTTTACCGGGGCACTTATATTTGCAATGTGTACTTCCTTTTTGTTGCTTAAAATTGTTTCTGAACCACCCCCAAAAAATAAAAATCTTCCTCATTGTCCGTCTTTCAACTTTTAAAGGGAATCTGTCACCAGGTTTTTTGCCACATAATCTAAAGAGCAGCATAATGTACACAACATGGATCCTGATTCCAGTGATGTATCTCCTTACTGGGCTGCTTGCTGTAGTTTTGATAACATCTCTGTTATATGAGTAAACTTGTTCCCATGTAGTTCTACATATTCACGAGCACTGTATAACCCCACTCCTATTACTGATTGTTAGCTTTTTGCCTATGTACAGAATATACAGAAAGCAGCCAATCAGTGGTGTGGGTGGCAATATGTAGAGTTCAGCAATCAGAGAACTGTTATATCTGCAACAGATAAAACAGTGATTTTATTAAAAGTACAGTAAGCAGCCCAGTCAGTGACACATCACTGCAATCCAGGTATCTACTTCTAGATCATGCTGCCCTGAAATGGGGTCGTAAAAGCCTGGTGACAGATTCCTTTTAAGGTTGAGGCCACACAGGGATTTGTGCGAATCCTCGCATGACACTTGGCTCACGCTCGAAGAACAGCGGGTAATATTGGTTCGAGGGGAATGCAATTTTTTTTATCAATATCTTTAGTATTAAATCAATATGCAGGTGCATAAATCCGCTATGTGCTCAGTATATAGACATATACATACACTGAGCATCAGCATACTGCGATTCATGAATACATGAAATATTGCTATAAATGTTAAAAGTGTAAGGTACTTAGGTAGCGTTTACAATCTAAGAGTGCAAAAGCCATCCAACCATGTCAAGGTGTATTCCTTTTAACACCCAACCCCACGGTCCATGGCTAGAGATGAGCCGTAATATTCGCATTCGCTATACTCATAACGTATACTTTGTAATATTCATGTATTCGTTACTACTAGCTAGTACAATGCAAGTCAATGGGAAATGTGAGTAATTTTCTGCTGGACACAATAGAGAGGTCTGGGTGTCTCAGGAAAGGGCTGTAATGGATAGGAAAGTGATGAAAGTGAATGGGTAGAGCCTGGAGAATATGCCTGCATGCATTTCTGACTCACATATGGTTTCTGGGAATGAGGATGTCACAGTATTACGTCACTTATTCTCTCTCTGTGTCTTTCTCTCAGGTTCATACTCACTGATCGCGGTGCGGCTGTTACACTGCTCCTTTCACCTGTTTTCTTCCCTACCCACTCATTAGACTCATACATATTCACTGCACCCGCTCATTAGCCGCATTACATATTCATTGCACCTGCTCATTTACGGTTACGGCCTAATTCTGATACCCAGTTAAGATAAAGCCTCACAGCTGGGGGCTGGTATTCTCAGGCTGCACCTCCATGCCAGCACTGTCACTGTCAAAGTACTGGCAGATTGCGTGTTTTTTTTAAATGATTTATTTTACTGTACCATATAGACCCGCCCACCGTCGGCTGTGATTGGTTGCAGCTGTCACTCATCGTGGGGGCAGGTCTGACTGTAACCAATTACGGCCACCGGTGTGCAGTGGAAGTAGTGAATATGTATGAGCCTAATAAGCGGGTACAGTGAATATGTAATGAGGCTAATGAGCGGGTTGAGAAGAAAAGGAGAGGCAGTGGAACCAGTGTGACTGCCGAGCCGTTATCGGTGAGTGTGAAGCGCTTGGAGAGAGACACTGGCAATGTAATGTGCACAAAATGGCGGTGGCCAGTCAATCACAGTAATACCACAGCCAAGATGGCTGCGGCATTACTGTGATTGGTTAAGAAGCCCAACATGTTTAGTGTCTGCAAATGAGTCGCCAAACATGCTGAGCTGGACATCTGAATATAGCGAGGTGAATACACCATTACTCGCTATATAACGAATAGCTCGAGTACCGTGCTATTCTGCGAATAGTAACGAATACATTCGCTGATCACTATCCATGGCACTTTGGTGAATGCTGCATTCCCATCATTGTTTGCCAAGTTATTCTCTGTACAAATTGCTCTGTCCTGTTCTGTTCAATGGGACTGATCTCTCTGTAGCACCAGATGCAGCCATGGCCCTTTCTATCAGCTGATCTGTGGAGATGCCACAAGTTAGACCTCCACCTATCTAATATTGATGACCTGTTCTAAAGATCGTCCATTGATATCAAAGTCTTGGAAAAACCCCTTTAACTTTCTAAAGGACAACATCAGGCTATCTTTGCACTAGTAAAAGAGGGAGTATTGATAGGAACGAAGCCTATTTTTTATAATTTGACAAGATCTCCCTGTCAGTTTACTTAAACTGTTAAGTGAGGAAGGTATCCAAACCTCATCAGAGAGAAACCATAATTGGGGGAATCAGCATGATTATTCGGCAAAAAAAAGTACTGTTTTTTTTTTTATTAAAATACAGAACCATTCACTTACAAATATAAAAATACATTCAGACAGCCCCCAACAAAGTGAATAGAGTCCTTACACTACTTTGTATACATATGTTTGAGGTTGCATTATTTGATTTGGAGAAAACATTACAAACAGGTCACAGAAGAGCTAATGATGCCAGAGAATTAAAGGGGTTTTCCACTACTTTGATATTGATGAGCTATACTAAGGATAGGCTAGCAATATTGGTTTTGTGTGGGTTTAACATCCGGCACCCCCACCGATCAGCTGATACCAGCCCTGGCTGATACCAGCCCTGGTGTGTGGCAGTTTTGTAAATTGTTTAGTGGCATCTCTTCCAATGCATTGCCCGGGAGAGGGCACTATACAGTGATATGTGGTGTTCCACGCCATGCATTGCGTACATTGTCCTCTGCCAGAGTTATCAACTGCTGATCGGCGATGGTGCTGGGTGTTGTACCCCCATTGTCTTATATTAATGCCTATCCTTGTGATAGGTCATCGATATTATTGTAGTGCAAACCCTCAGAGAAGTGGACCACCAGGTCACACTATACCCTCCTCCGCACAGCCGATGCTACTGCCCTCTGCCTTATGTCACCACTGTCCGCAGAACATATATACCAGGATGGGCCTATAATGGGGATCATATATACTAGGATTAGAAACTTATATACCAGGATGGGCCTATAATGGGGATCATATATACTATGATTAGAAACTTATATACCAGGATGGGAATCATATATACCAGGAAGGGGCCCAGGATGGGAGACATAAGTACAGAATTAGGGGACATTATCCCCATAACAGATCTACCTGTTGAAGTGCTTGCTGAGCATGAAACGTCCGTCATCTGCTGTGTCGGGCATCTGTTTTTCCCTCCCCCCACAAAATTGATGTAACCTGTTACTGCATTAAAGGTATTTTTTAGGCTATTGCTCATTGAGTGCCCTGCTTTCTTGTTTTTTTTCTGTGGACTATACTATTTTCTAGCAGGAGGACACCTGTTGAGCACTAGCCATTGCTATGCCTAAGTAAGCGGCCCCTTCAGAGACGCTGAAACACAGCGCCACAGCCTGATTTTTGGAGCGGTCAGTGATTAATGCCCAGTGTTCACTGCTTCTTTACTGAGGTTGCAATTTTTTGTTTTGGAAAACCATATCATGAGAAACTTGTTTTTTCTATCTGTCTCCAGGACACTGTCCAACTACCATAGATTTTTTCTTTGCTATACTCAGTTCTTAAGATTTCTGAAAGATTATTCTGGTTATCTGGATGAGCTGAAACATTCGCACATATTCTCTCTAGAACAGCACTATCATACTGATGTTAATCTGACATTATGAGGGCCTAGTCTTTCCAAAAACAAAATATAGAAAATTGCAAAAGTTTTTTATCTGGAAAAATGGGCATATGTTAACCCCTTCTCAATGGATAACGTACATGTACATCATCAGCCGTGTCCCCGTCTTTGATGAGGGCTTGCAAGCTGAGCCCGCATGTTTCCCAGCACTTGACAGCTGATTTTAATCAGTCAATTGCCTCTAACAGCCATGAATGGAACCAATTATTGTCCGACAGCATGATTTAACACGTGCTGACATCACCGATCCTGCCCATTGATGTCCCCCCAATGTGATCAAGGGGCGGGGGTAGGTTGTCATAACAGCTGGGGGTCTGCTAATGACCACAGTGTCGGCATTGATAGGAGATTGTGATTTTTTTGCTATGCAAAGCTAATGTACTGTTCCATAAAGCACAGGTGATCAGGTGATAGCTTAAAGCCCTCTAAGGGAACTATTAAATACTGTAAAAAGAAGAAAAAAGTTTAAAAATATATTAAAAACAAAAAAAAACACAAATTCAAATCACTATGGTACTTTTTTGCCCTATTAAAAATAAAATAATGTAAAAAAAATAGAACTTTGGTATGCTCAATTGTCCAATCTATCAAAATATAAAATAAGTTAATCTGATCGGTAAATGGTGTAAAGAGAAAAGAAATAAAAACGCCAGAATTACGTTTTTTTTTGGGTCGCTGAAACATTGCAATAAAAGGCAATAACAGGTCATCAAAACATTGCATCTACCATAAACTGGTATAATTAAAGATTTCAGCTCAAGGCAGAGAACTTTACAGGTCTACTTCCGGGTCAGTTTTACCATATAGTGAATATGGTAAATAAAAAACAAAAAAAAATCATTGTGGAATTGCACTTATTTTTTTGCAATTTCACTGCAGTTGGAATTTTGTTTTACACTACAATATGGGGCGGAATGAATGGTGTCTTTTAAACGTACAACTCGTCACGCAAAAAACAAGCCCTCATATGGCTATATTGATTAAAAAATAAAAACGTTATGGCTCTTGGAAGAAAGGGAGAAGAAGTGAAAATGGAAAATCACCCAGGGGTGAAAGGGTTAACATTATGCCAGCGTAATGACGTCTGTGGTGTTTCTTTCATTACCTTCTAAGTTCTTAGAAGTGTTGCTGGCTATGTACATATCAGTGATGAAACAAATATTGTTCGTGCAAGAACGTCATCATCTAAGGGGTGCTTTACACGCTGCGACATCGCTCACGATATATCGTCGGGGTCACGCACAAATGGCACCGGTAGCGACATCGCAGCGTGTAACACAAATGATCGACGATCAACAAGCGCAAAAACGTGCAAAATCGTTGCTCGTTGACACGTAATTTTTTTCCATAATATCGGTGCTGCTGCAGGTACGATGTTGTTTGTCATTCCGGCGGCAGCTCACATTGCTATGTGTGACGCCGCTGGAACGACAAACATCTCCTTACCTGCGTCCACCAGAAAAGGAGGAAGGAAGGAGGTGGGCGGCATGTTCCGGCCACTCATCTCCTCCCCTCCTTTTCTATTGAGCGGCGGTTCAGTGACTCTGCTGTGACGTCGCTGTGACGCTGAACGAACCGCCCCCTTAGAAAGGAGGTGGTTCGCCGGTCACAGCGACGTCGCAGAGCAGGTATGTGCGTATGACGCCGTAGCGATAATGTTCACTACGGCAGCGATCACCACATATCGGCCGTGCGACGGGGGCGGGTGCAATCGCGCTCGACATCGCTAGCACATGCTAGCGATGTCGCAGCGTGTAAAGTACCCCGTTTAATACGTTTGATTTTAAACATTACTTCTCCATGATGAGTGTTTCACTGAGAATTCTCCCAACATAATACTCATAATAATTAATAATGATTAATGATAGCATAGATCATTGATCATTCACTTGGGGCATGTCTGATAACAGATCCATGAGTTTTAATTCATTGTGATTGAGTGTTACAGATTATTTTAGTATCATGGGCATAACAACTATCATAAATATTCATCTATTGCCAGGTTATACATCACATTAGATGTGTTGAGGAAGCATAATACAATGATGTAATGTGAATCCACATTAGAATGACAAAATCAAGCTATCTGAGCGACTTTGACTGAAAGGGGTCTGGCATTTGAAAAACTGACAATCTTCTGGGGGTTTTGTGTGATAGTGAACAGAGGATACTGAGAATGGTTTGATCAAGGAAGAACATCCAGTGAAAAGGAGATCATGTTCTAAGTTCTTAGAAGTGTTGCTGGCTATGTACATATCAGTGATGAAACAAATATTGCTCATGCAAGAACGTCATCATCTAAGGGGTGCTTTACACGCTGTGACATCGCTGCCGATATATCGTCGGGTTCACGTCGTTAGTGACGCACATCCGGCGCCGGTAGCGACATCGCAGCTTGTGACACCAATGAGCGACGATCAACGAGCGCAAACACGTGCAAAATCGTTGCTCGTTGACACGTCGTTCATTTCCATATCGGTGCTACTGCAGGTACGATGTTGTTTGTCGTTCCTGCGGCAGCACACATCGCTATGTGTATGCCCCCTCCTGTGATGTGTATGCCCCCAGCCTCTCCTGTGATGTATATGATCCCAGCCCCTTCTGTGTTGTGTTTGCCCCCAGCGTCTCCTGTGATGTGTATGCCCCCAGCATCTCCTGTGATTTGTATGCCCCCAGCATCTCCTGTGATATATACATCACATGGGGGGCTGGGGCATGTACATCACAAGAAAGATTGGGGGCATACACATCACTGGAGGAGCTGGGGCATATTCATCACATGAGGGACTGGGGCATACACATTACTGGAGTGTCTGGGCATATACATCATAGGAGACGCTGGGGCATAGATATCACAGGAGGGGCTGGGGCATATATATCATGTTGGTGATGCTGGGGCATATACATCACAGGAAGGGATGGGGCAAATACATCACATTGGAAATGCTGGGGGTATACGCATCAAAGGAGAGGCTGGGGCTTATAGATCACAGGAGGGGCTGGGGGCATATATATAGCAAGAGGGTTTGGGGCATTACATCACAGGAAGGACTGAGGCATATACACTATAGTTCAAAAGTTTGGGGGTCACCCAGAAACTTTTGTCTTTTCCATGAAAAATCAAACTTTTATTTATCAAATGAGTTGTATAATGAATAGAAAATATAGTCCAGACATTGACTAGGTTAGAGATAATGATTTTTACTTGAAATATTAATTTTCTTTTTCAAACTTTGCTTTCATCACAGAATGCTCCTTTGCAGCAATTCCAGCTTTGCAGACCTTTGGCATTCTAGCTGTTAATTTGCTGCGTTAATCTGGAGATATTTCCCCCCATGCTTCCAGATGACCCTACCACAAGTTGGATTGCATTGATGGGCAATTTTTGCATACCATTTGGTCAAGCTGCTCCCACAACAGCTCAATAGGGTTGAGATCTGGTGACTGGGCTGGCCACTCCATTACAGATAAAATACCAGCTGTCTGCTTCTTCCCAAAATAGTTCATGCATAATTTGGAGGTGTGTTTTGGGTCATTGTCCTGTTGTAGGATGAAATTAGCTCCAATCAAGCACTGTCAGCATGGCGTTGCAAAATGGAGTGATAGCCTTCCTTATTCAAAATCCCTTTTCCATTGTACAAATCTCCCACCTTACCAGCACCAAAGCAACCCCAGACCATCACATTACCTCCACCATGCTTGACAGATGGCGTCAGGCACTCTTCCAGCATCTTTTCATTAGTCCTGCATCTCACAAATGTTCTTCTGTGTGATCCAAACACCTCAAACTTCAATTTGTCTGTCCATAACCCTTTTTTCCAATCTTCCCCTGTCCAATGTCTGTGTTCTTTTGCCCATATTAATCTTTTCCTTTTATTAGCCAGTCTCAGATATGGCTTTTTGTCTTTGCCACTCTACCCTGAAGGCCAGCATCCCGGAGTCGCCTCTTCACTGTAGACGTTGACACTGGCGTTTTGCGGGTACTGTTTAATGAAGCTGCCAGTTGAGGACCTGTGAGGTGTCGATTTCTCAAACTAGAAACTGTAACGTACTTGTCTTGTTGCTCAGTTGTGCAGCGGGGCCTCCCACTTCTCTTTCTACTCTGGTTAGAGCCTGTTTGTGCTCTCCTTAGAAAGGTGTAGTACACACCGTTGTAGGAAATCTTCAGTTTCTTGGCAATTTCTCGGATGGAATATCCTTCATTTCTAAGAAAAAGAATAGAATGTCGAGTTTCACATGAAAGTTCTCTTTTTCTGGCCATTTTGAGAGTTTAATGGAACCAACAAATGTAATGGTCCAGATTCTCAACTAGCTCAAAGGAAGGTCAGTTTTATAACTTCTCTAATCAGCAAAACTGTTTTCAGCTTTGCGAACATACTTTTTTGCCCTATTAAAAATAAAATAATGTAAAAAAAATAGAACTTTGGTATGCCCTACTGAGTACATGGAGGGTATGGGAACAGATGATAGAAGAGACCATGTTCTAAGGAAATTTTGGGAGGGGAGAACAGGTAATAGTTTGTTCAGTGAGGTGATAGGCCTGTCTAAAAAGCTGTGATTTAGAGCATGCCTAAAACTGTGGATACTCAAATTAACCAGATTGCCTGGGTTAGTGAATTCCAGAGCACTGGAGCAGCATTAGTTTTGTCTTTGAGATGGCAGAAGGTGATTTAGATTATGGAGAATGTTAGGGCGGCTTTGCACACTACGACATCGCAGGTGCGATGTCGGTGGGGTCAAATCGAAAGTGACGCACATCCGGTGTCACTTGCGATGTCGTAGTGTGTAAATCCTAGATGATACGATGAATGAGCGCAAAAGCGTCGTTATCGTATCATCGGTGCAGGCTCCGACATTTCCATAATGCCGGTGCCGCGACAGGTACGATGTAGTTCCTCGTTCCTGCGGCAGCACACATCGCTGTGTGTGAAGCGCAGGAACGAGGAACATCTCCTTACCTGCAGCCAGCGGCTATATGGAAGGAAGGAGGTGGGCGGGATGTTTACATCCTGCTCATCTCCGCCCCTCCGCCGCCATTGGCCACCTGCCGTGTGACGTCGCTGTGACGCCGCATGACCCGCCCCCTTAGGAAGGAGGCGGGTCGCCGGCCAGAGCGACGGTCGCAGGGCAGGTGAGTGCATGTGAAGCTGGCGTAGCGATAATTTTCGCTACGCCAGCTATCACAAGATATCGTACCTGCGACAGGGGCGGGGACTATTGCGTGCGACATCGCAGCATCGGCTTGCGATGTCGCAATGTGCAAAGCCCGCCTTAATCTTAGATCTTTAGCAAGGCAGAGAGTGTGGTAGATAGAGATGAGATTTTTGCATGAGTGTGGTAAATTTTTATTGTACAAGAAATAGATGAATGGATCCAGCATTTGTTCTTCATAAAATTATTTCTTTATTATTCCATTAAAATCCAACAATAAAAAAGGAAATCTCCTAGCCTTGGGCCCAATAATATGAAGAACGGATGCCGAATTCATTGTATTGCTATTGTTGACACCAGCAACAGTAATGTGGGTATCTGTGGATCCATTTGGAATTAGTGGTGAGCTGCTTTCTTTTTTCAACAGTGGATGGGTAACCAGTGCAATGACTGGCACAGAGGGGAGGCATCAGTGTGGCAGCTGGATAGAATTATGAGTTTGGCTGCTACACTCAGGATAGATTTAAAAGGGGAAAGCTTAGAAAGAATGAGACTAATTAGTAAAGATTTGCAGTAGTGCAGACAATGATGTATAAGAGCGACGGTAAGAGTTATTGCTGTTTCAAAAGTAGGAAAGGGGTGATATTCTCAAAATGTTTTTTGAGGAGCAGGTGACATTTGAAAGTGAGTGAATGGCTTAGGGAGTGGAGCAAAGATCTAAGGGGTACTTTACACGCTGCGACATCGCTAGCATTTGCTAGCGATGTCGAGCGCTATTGCACCCGCCCCCGTCGCATGGCCGATATGTGGTGATCGCTGCCGTAGCGAACATTATCGCTATGGCAGCGTCACACGCACATACCTGCTCTGCGACGTCGCTGTGAGCAGCGAACCGCCTCTTTTCTAAAGGGGCGGTTCGTTCAGCGTCACAGCGACGTCACAGCAGCGTCACTGAACCGCCGCCCAATAGAAAAGGAGGGGAGGAGATGAGCGGCTGGAACATGCCGCCCACCTCCTTCCTTCCTCCTTTTCCGGTGGACGCAGGTAAGGAGATGTTTGTTGTTCCAGTGGCGTCACACATAGCGATGTGTGCTGCCGCTGGAACGACAATCAACATCATACCTGCAGCAGCACCGATATTATGGAAAGGAACAACGTGTCAACGAGCAATGATTTTGCACGTTTTTGCGCTCGCTGATCGTCGCTCATTTGTTTTACACACTGCGATGTCGCTACCGGCGCCGGATTTGCGTCACTAACGATGTGACCCCGGCGATATATCAGCAGCGATGTCGCAACGTGTAAAGTACCCCTTAGTCAAATATAAGACAGCAAGCGTGTTCCTTGGGAGTTATGGGTGAATCATGCAAAAAATTGTAAGTTATAGGTTTAGGTAGGTTAGGTGAGGTTGAAAGCACAAGAATTTCAGTTTTGGATAGATTCAGTTTCATATACAAGGACGATATCATGTTAAAAGCAGTGGACAGCCAATCACTGGCATTGTACAGTAGTGTGTGGGTTGATGTCTGGAGAAAATGTTTAGAATTGGGTGTCATGAGCATAGAGATGGTAATGGAAACCAAATCTGTTGATGGTTTGTCCAATAGGGGTGATATATAATCAAAAAAGGATGGGGACCTATAACTGAACCGTGAGGAATCCCACGAAAAGGAGGAAGATTAGTCAGAAAATTTGACACTGAAGCAAATGTCAGAGAGATAGGAAAACCAAGAAAGAGCAGTATGCTTGAGACCAATAGAGCGGATCATAATGAAAAGAAGTTGGTGCTCTGTGGTCTCATGCTGAAGAGAGATCAAGAAGAATCAGAACAGAGTAGTCACATTTAGATTTGGTTGTTAGGAATATTGGTGCAGATTGTGGGGGAGAGGAAGACAGGAGCCTGGTAACTTCTTATGTGACTGGTTTAAAGGCAGAAAGTGAACTTGATGAATTGTAGGAGGGAAGGGAATCAATGCTATTAGATGATTGCCAGAATATTTCCTGGGAGATATGTTTATTTATTCTTTGAAATAAGTGACCAAATTGTCAGAGCTGAGGTTGGTGATGGGGCCTGCACTTTAGGACTAAAGGCCCCGTTATACGCAACGACATCGCTACCAAGATGTCGTTGGGGGTCACGGAATTTGTGACACACATCTGACCTTGTTAACGACGTCGTTGCATGTGACACGTACGAGCGACCGCTAACGATGCAAAATACTCACCAAATCATTGATTGTTGACACGTCGTCCATTTCCAAAATATTGTTGCTGCTTTTGGACGCAGGTTGTTCGTTGTTCCTGAAGCAGCACACATCGCTACGTGTGACACCCCAGGAACGACGAACAACAGCGTACATGCGTCCTCCGGCAACGAGGTGGGCTTGACTTTCTTTCGGCTGCTTTTCGCCTCTCCGCTTCTATTGGACGCCTGCCGTGTGACGTCGCTTTGACGCCGTACAAACCGCTCCCCTTAGAAAAGAGGCTGTTTGCCGCTAGCGGTGTTGCTAGTGAAAGCACCCGCCCCCATCGTTTGTGTGTCACGGGCAAATCGCTGCCCATGGCGCACAATATCGCTAGTCCCCGTCACACGTACTTACCTTCCTAGCGACGTTGCTGTGGCTGGCGAACAGCCTCTTTTCTAAGGGGGCGGTTCATGCGACGTCATACGTGCTGCCTCAGGAACGACGAACAACCTGCGTCCAAAAGCAGCGACGATATTTGGGAAACAGACGACGTGTCAACAATCAACGATTTGGTAAGTATTTTGCATCGTTAGCGGTCGCTCGTGTCACACGCAACGTCGTCGCTAACGAGGCCGGATGTGTATCACAAATTCCGTGACCCCAACAACATCTCGTTAGCAATGTCGTTGCGTGTAAAGGGGCCTTAAGGCAACGGGTTTGGGACTTTCAGTAACTATTTGTTGTGTTTTTGTTGAACTGCAGTCCTTTAGTTAGTGTTCAGGGTCTAGGTCTATGGTTACTGAGTGCTTGTCAGGGTACAGAGTTAATAAATATGTTGTTACTTGTTGGGTATTGGAGGTATTTTTGTTAATATCACCTTTTTTTGAATGATATGGTGTGTGTTAGTTTGTACGGTGACTGCTTTGGTCTCTGATCCCCTCGTGATTTTCCTTCACTGAGACAGTAGTTATGTCTGGGTCAGATACGTTTTCGATATTTTGAGATGACGACTCTTATAACTAAGCCCTCTCACATTCCAGCTTTACCCACTAAGTTTAAAAGAGCCATTGTAGTACATTTTAATGGATTTTAAGGAATAAGAACCAAATATCATTCCTTACTGGAGACTCATCTCACATGCTGGAAGATCCTGGTGCTAAAAAGAGCCTGGATTGTTTCATCCAGAAAAAAAAAAATCTGAATTGACGTTATTATACCCTGGAAAGATTAAGGAGGTTTGGAATTGCCATGAATGATCTGAGTGTTCTTCTTTTTACACTCTATTTGGTCCTGTCAAAAAAAAAATTCTTCCATTCCGGTCTGAGCTACTTTTGTTTTATCATGAACACTTGAAATTCCCAAGGGTGTTATTCCATAAAGCAGTGGTCCTCCACCTTTCATACCTTATTGGGCACTTCTTGTCTAGGCGCATGATTTTTTTGCTATTTTCTTAATTTTTTTCTGTGGAAAAAGTATAAGAATTTTTGGGATAAGGTTTCTTACACTATACTTACATGTTTGAAGTATGCATACAAACTTTTAAATCATGAAAGAGCATAAGTCAGTACTGTAAAAATGAAGTGAAGTGGGCAAGGAAAATGGAGGTGAATGATAGCCACGATCCTGGCTGTTGTATTTGTCTGAAACAAAAAAGGGCAAAGAGTTTCTTAATTACTGTGATTGTCACTACCTCCAGTAGCGGAATAAAAAAAAAGTGAAAATGTGAAAAAAAAAATGGCGCCATGCTGAACATTGAGTATCGATTTTTGGCACAATTGCAGGCCTGTCAAAATGACAAAAAAAAAGAATTCAACTTGATTCTGGTACAAGAGATTGGTACTGAATTGGATACTGAAATTGTGTGCACAGGGCCAACTCAATTGACCAATTGATTCTGGAGATATCGCGGCTACCGAATTGAAAAAAGTGTTTTTGAGAAAAATGCTTTTTTGTACTGATTACACCGAGACATGTTTACTTACGATCGATCAGCTATTCCATGTCCATAGTGTGATCCTTCCTCGTGCTCATCAAACTCCTGCAGAGCTACTCTGTTTTCTGCCATGAGATCTGTTGTCTCAAACAAAGACACGTGAGCGCCGCTTCGAGATACGTAAATGAACCTCATTCCAAGTGTGCACGTACATCTCTGCTTGCTGTCCAATAGTCATTCCCAACACGTCCATCAATTTAAGATTTGGCATAAATCCCTCGTTAAAGATAATTATTGACAAAAACATAGCTATGTATATAGAGATCGCTCCCTAGAAGGTACTGTAACTTTTTGTAATATTGTGTCTCTAGCTAAGTCATTTTGCAAATATATTGTCGACACTAAATACATGAAAAATATGGGGAAAAAAACAACAAATTTCCAATCCCCTAGACTAGAAGATCTCCTTAAGAGCCACATTCCGCTCCAAGAAAGGGTTGTGTGACACAGATAGAAAAGGGCCACTGTGCAAGATCAATATATGGGCCCTCTGCAGCCCAAAAGCTCGTCACAAGGCACAATTCACACTACTTTGAAGGTAAAAATGGGCGCCCTTACCTCTCGGGCCCCTATGAGGCCGCACAGGTTACCCCAATGATATGTCCACCTGTGCCCTTCTCACCCACCCCCTGAGTAGTGACATCCAGCTCCCACCTCCTCCACTGAAGTGACAACTAAAGCCCCCATTTTTGGTATAACGGCAGTCAAAGCTTCCCCACGGAAATCAGACAAAGGCAGTATACTTGCATCCAGGGTTCCCACATCTTTTGGTATTCTGGTTGTAGCAAGTACTCCCACTATGCTATCACATCCATTTTCAAGCATCCCCTCTATCTAGCGGTATTATCCTATGTTATGCTTAGCACTTATTTAATTAATCTCTCTAACGGCAAGGCCAGTATATTCTCGTGCAGATTTGGTCTTCTGTGCAGGGCTACTCACATCTTCATAGCTATTTTTTAAACCTCCTGCTAATGAACTAAGTTGGCAGATAGCCGTGAGCCACATGTGCCTCCCAAGCCACAGGTTGGGGATCCCTGCCCTAAAGTGTGCCTGCTGGGTATTATAGATGAGCTTATTGAAGGGACCTAGAACGGACTCCTTTTTATAGATTCTTGTTTTCCTGCTCTGGGGAAATAATTATAATGGCATGGAAATCCATGAAAGCCCCCTTTTTGCTCCCTTGGCTTCAATTAGTTAATAAATATATTCCACCATATAAAGTCCTGTATACAAATAGATGTGTTTATACATTTGATAAGGTATGAGGAATGTGGGTAGCAATAGCTGAAACTGCTCAGTAAGACTACCAGGAGACCTCTCTGCATTTTTCATTCTGTTATTCAGCTGTATAAGGTGTTGCTTAAGAACATATCAGGGGAGGAGGATAGATGGACGTGGGACCGGTATGATTGGGTTTTGTTTATGAGGCTTTATGTATTTACTTTGTGTGGATATGATTGTTGTTTGAATTTTTTCGAAGCTACTTGACAATCGTGCTCTAGCGGCAGAAGTACAGTATGTTATTAACAATCTTACTATACTCAGGCCTTGAAATGTTTTAATATTTTCCCAAGTATTTGTTGAAGCGGCTACAATGGACATTGATGATACTGATTACATCATTTGTATGATTCTAATGGTTGCTGTTCTTAACGACAATCTGACAGTAGGGTGTACCCTCCTAAACCATCTGTATGGGCATGCAAGTTATAGGAAGCCGATTAAAATGATATCTTTACATATGCGATCAAATGTATTATTCCTGCAAAATCCACATTTTCCTTTATATAAAAAAAACACAAGATAACTGACGTGTGCAACTAGTCTGTGTGTGTAGAGAGAATCCACAATTATCCAGTACGGCCGGGGTCACACGGGGATTACTGCGATCCCCTCGCATGACACTCGGCTCATGCGGGCAGTACAGCAGAGCCGAGTGTCATGTGAGTGTCCCTGCGACTGAGGTCTGACCGTGCGAGCGGACCTCAGCTGCGGGGGGCGGCCCGAAACTGAGGAGGGGCAGGCCAGTGCTGCGGAGTAGCAGGCCAGCGCTGCGGAGGGGAGGGAGGGATTTCGTTGCCGGCTATTGCCATTCTCGCCCTGCACGCGTGGGACACCGGTGTACCGTGAGTGCAGTGTGATTTTTCTCTCACCCCATAGACTTGAATGGGTGCAAGAGAAAACAGGATCGCGTTACAGTCGCAGCATGCTGTGATTGTTTTCTCAGTCCGATTAGGGCTGAGTAGATAATTGCTCATGGGTGCTGACACAGGCTAATATTGGTTCGTGTGGAATGCGAAGTTTTATCGCACTCCACTCGCATGCCGTGTGGCTTAGGCCTACCTTGTAGGCTCCACAAAGAGTGATATGAGAATAACGGTGAAAATTCAGACAGTCGGTAAGAAAACCTGAATGGAGGAAAGGAAACAAGACCAACCATGAAAGCCCAGTAAGAAACAAATGTAATAAAAAATGTTTAATCTTTATTGAGGATCAGATGATAACAAGGATACAAAACAACATATAGAAATAACCAGGAGATAGTAAAAACTCAGATAGTTTGGGAGTAGTAATATATAATAAAATGTCATAGAAGTGTTGTACTTATTGCTGACTGACAAAAATGGCTCCCTCTCCTGAGTGGCATCTAGCCTGACACGCATTTCAGCACTTGTCTTTGTCAGAGCATGGCATCAACAGGAAATACAGGGTGTTAAAAAGATGGCTGCAGCCAATCAAAACGAATGTGTGTATTGGTCAGCTAATAACAATGTAGGGGGTGTGGTATAAAACATGATGCGTCCCTGCAGACAGGAACATCCATAACCACGTCACATGACCAACTCATTTGCCATTTGAGAAAGGTGGCGTATGATTGCAGACCAACGACAGTGGAAAATGCGTGGTGTGACACATGACGCGTCACATAGTCCAAGAGTGACCACTGTAACCGCGTCATGTGAAACGTGCCACAATCACATGAAAATCATGTGGCACATCGTCACAGGGCACATAGAGGCACAGTCAGTGAAGGAAGTCAATGGCCCAGGATGCTTACCACCAATGCTTATCACCAATTACACGTACTTTGGTAAGGAGAATATATTGAATGTTAATTAACAAAGAGTGAGTATACTGAAAAAGAAAGTACTGTTAGTATTCACAATGACACTAGAAGACATAATTATTCTCTACTTGGATATGCAGCACAATTAAGTTAAATACAGGCATTTACAAAAAGAGAAGCAATACGACATGTTATTTCTATATGTTATCTTGTATCCTCGTTCTCCTGTGATCCTCAATAAAGATTAAACATTTTTAAAATATTTGTTTCTTACTGTGCTTTCATGGTCAGCCATGTTTCTTTATATGTAAATGGCTTAAGATCTATGGGCCGGACACCGATATCCCTGAAAATCTGCCTCCAGAGCTTATTTTAAATGAAAGGGGGCGTTACCAGGGAGAGACATGTAATAACTGACAATCTGCTCTCATTATCACACACAACTCTGTTGAGTGAACAGAGCTCACACAGTACAGCAGAAATTTGCCTCATTACAAAAACCTTTGCAGCTGCAGTTCTCTCGTAGTGTTTTTGCTTCCATTTCACATTATGGGGAAGGGGCAGTACAGCAGAGCTGACAGCATTTTGAGAAGGTAACTGCAGATGGGTGTATTGTGTTTTTAAAGGGACTCTGTCAGCTCAGAATGGCAGTTCAAACCAAGTACAGGAACTCAGAGAACTTTGGCGGCGCTAATCCTTTATATACACATTTCTATCTGTCTCCTTCCTTCTCTGGCTCTATGAAGCCAAAGCCATGAATCAGAGGGGAGGGTGATATTGAGGGAAAAGAAGGAAAGGAGTATTTAAATGATTAGCCCCGCCATGATGCCCCGAGCACCTATATTTGGTTTGAACAGTTATTCTGTACTGACATAGTTCCTTTAATGAGACAAGATTCCGCTCTGCTGTGCTGTGTTAGCTATAATCAGGCACAGCTCTGCAGCAGAAATGCCAGCACTATGAGAGGACAACTGGAGCTGTCAATGTGTTTAAAGAGAACCTGTCATCAGAATCAGGCATGAAACTAAAGATAGGGGCATATATGGGCTGTTTTACTGATTTACTAGGTACATTCACTGTAGAAATCCGCAGCCTGGATATTCTTTAATCACCTATAGATGTTTTGGTACAATAAGCTGTTTATGCATAGGGGCGGGACTGTGGATATGGTATTCAGTTCTCCTACGGCCCCTCAGCTGCCTCTGTTGTAAGGATCTTCATGCTGTTTAAAATGCTTGTCATTGAGCAGAGATCTCATTCTGAAGAGATTAATATGCGGATATGCCATCACCGGCACTATTTTACTGACGCCTGCAACCAAATCGAGCTTCGCAAGGGCCACCCACGGCTAAGGATGGCGCAGACACTGAATTTTAAACAGCACGAAGATACCTACACCAAAGGCAGCTGAGGGGCCGTGGCAGAGATAAAGACCCTACCCACAGTCCAGCCCCTATGCACAAACAGCTTATTACACCAGAACTCCTAATGGTGATTAAAGAAAAAACAGGCTGCGGATTTCTACAATGAAGGTACCTGTTAAATCAGCAGAACAGCGCCTTTATGCCCAGACCTTTAGTTTATAATGCCTGATCTTGATGACAGGATCTCTTTAATGAGACAAGGTTCACGTCTGCTCTTCTGTGTTAGTTCTGATCTCACTGCAGACCTGTGTGTGATTATGAGAGCAAGCGTCGGTCATTACATGTCTCACACTGGTAGTGCACCATTTCATTTAAAATAAGCTCTGGAGGCAGATACTCAGGCAAATTTGTGTCCAGCTCATAGATCTTAAAGCGTGTCTGTCATTTTAACTTTAATTTCATAAATAAAGTTTGCTGCTTTCTCCTCCTGAACTGATCTTTCATTCTCCAAAAATTCAGTTCAGATTTTATATTACAGTGATAGGAGATCACCGTTGATTTTTATAAGATTCTATGCAGAAAGGAAGGGAGCGGGGGGAAAAAGGAGCTCTATCTCATCCCTCCTCCCGGCCCCCCCTATATACAATAGAATCTTGTCAGCAATTGCCATCTCCTATCTCAATAATATAAAGATGTGTATTCATTGAATTGAGAATTTGCAGAATGAAAGATCAGTTCAATAGAAGAAAGCAACTTTGTCTGATGAGATATATATTAGAAAGTTGCTTATTTTCATGTGTATTGTTCATTTATGAAATAAAAATGAAAACAATCGTTACACTTTAACCATTCATTTATATTAGGTCATTTATTCAACTTCCTAGGATCTACATCCCCATATAGAGTTGAAACCAGAAGTTTACATACACTGTCTAAAAAGACACATCTTCATGTTCTTCTCACTATCTGACATGAAATCACAATAAACCTTTTCTCTTTTAGGTCAATTAGGAACCAAAATTATTTATATTTGCCAAATGCCAGAATAATGATAGAGAGGGAGAATGTTTTAAGACACTTTTATTACTTTCTGCAAAATTAAAAGTTTACATACACTAAGGGTGGCTTTACACGCTACGAGATCGCTAGCTGATACTAGTGATGGCGAGCGTGATAGCACCCGCCCCTATCGTTATGCCGATATGTGAACATCGCTGCTGTAGCGAACATTATCGCTACGGCAGCGTCACACGTACTTACCTGCTTGTCGACGTCGCTGTGACCGGCAAACCGTCTCCTTTCTAAGGGGGCGGTTCGCTCGGCGTCACAGCGACGTCACTAAGCGGCCGCCCAATCAATGCGGAGGGGCGGAGATGAGCGGGACGAACATCCCGCCCACCTTCTTCCTTCCTCATTGCTGGCGTGTGGCAGGTAAGGAGAGGTTCCTCGTTCCTGCGGCGTCATACGTAGCGATGTGTGCTGCCGCAGGGACGAGGATCAACTTCGCCCAAGCGACAGCAGCGATAATTGGGAGAGGACCCCCATGTCAACGAGGAGCGATTTTAAACGTTTTTGCACGGATCCAAAATTGCTCCTAGGAGTCACACACCACGAGATCGCTAGAGCGGCCTGATGTGCGTCACAAAATCCGTGACCCCAACGAGATCGCTGTAGCGAAATCATAGCGTGTAAAGCCCGCTTAAGAGTATTGTGCCTTTAAACAATATGGGACAGCCCTTATGATGATGTCATGTCTTTGGAAGCTTATAGGTTTATTGGCAACATCTGAGCTAATTAGAGACACACCTGTGGATATATTTTAATGCACACCTGAAACACACTGCTTCTTTGTGTAGCATCATGGGAAACCTGTATATTTGCCGTTTTAGATAGTGTATGTAAAATTCTGGTCTTACCTGTAGCTCGGTAACACAGATGGTCTTTAACACAAAGAAAAACAAATAATTGGATCTCTGAGCTGTAGAAAACACTACCTGGTCTGATAAATCCAGATTTCCACGGTGTAATGGAAATCTGGAATTACACCATAGGACAGTCAAAATTTGATGCAAATGGCAGCAATCTATAAAGTGTTTGTTAGGTGAGAACAGTTTAGTCTTGGGGAGGTGGAGTACTGGTGTGAGGAATATTTTCTTCGCACCCCTGGGTGCAATGATACATGTGGATGGACATTTGGACAGTTGAGCATTGTGGCTGATGTAGTTTATCTCTTCATGACAGTGGTTTACCCTGTAGTAGAAGGACACTTGTAGCAGGACAAAGCACCATGCTACAGGGGTTGTATAGTCATGGATCGCTTATAGGAACCTGACAGCAAGCTTCCCTTTCTTTGTGAGCCATCACAGACCCAAGAATTTAATCTTGGGTCTGTGATCTTTAATCTAGAACATTTCTAGAGTGACGTAAAATTGTCTGCTTAGATCATGTCAGTACCTCCATCTAGCATCTAGGATAAGAGTGATTGATAGGATAATGTTTTCTTAAAGGGTTGTTCTGGGCCTTTTTTTTTCTTTTTACTATGTGACTAAAAACTAACAGGCAGTTAGTTTCTAACAGAGGCTACTACCTGCCCATTGTACCACACAGTGGTTAGTGACTGCTCCTCCCAGTTAATCTGCTACTCTACGTCAACTGAGCAGCTCTTCTTGTGATCTGCTCTATTGATGTCACATGACTATCGGCGTCATGCCAGCCTCACACAATAGGTAGTGGGTGTTTTGGGAGGCATAACTTTCTTTAATGCATGTAGGATTTTGGTGCCCTAGCTTGGTGTGGGCAGAGTAGGATGTCAGACAAGGAGTGGTGGGGACTGTGAGCGCTGACTGTTCTCTGCCCCAGTGCCGTCTCGATGACTGAAAGCAAAAATCTGCAGGGAGAATATAACTTTGTTTTCTCCTTGCAGCCATACTACCAATTAGACTGCTGTACATGTTTAAAACATATTTACCTTCAGAATACCACTATGTCTGTAAGAAAATAACGTTTTATTTCTTTGCTGACCAGTTCCCATTAAGAGATTTGGCAGGCAATCCATTAGCCTTCCTGCTATCTGGACTCAGCAGGTGCTTCAATTACTCATCTCCACTCTTCGTGGTGACTAGTATCATTGATATCGTATTTTTGTGTCCTCATCTTAGTGCTATAATTTATTGAATTAAAATAATATCTTCAGAGTGTATTAGTGCTGGATTTCAGGCACAAGCGAACAGGAAAATATTGTTTTTTAAAGTATACATATCACGTTATACATGCCGACTACCTGCGGATAGTGAAGTATAGAGGAGAAGCTGAACAGAATAATACCATATTTAGGTTTTTTAGGAAAAATTCAGTATAATTTATATTTCATTCAGTGAAATCTTTGGTGTTTGTATGAGTCTATATGAGTCCAGTGGGTGGTCCTACTAGTCATTGACAGCTATCTTTGTATACAGTCATACAGGGAGGACTATCAATCACTGTTTAGGACCACTCACTAGACTCATATGCATAGAAACACAACGGATTTCAATCAATAAAATGCAAGTTTTACTGACATTTTCCCACAGAAACATATATCAATCTGATCAGCTCCTCTGCGCCATAACATCCTGCCTGACGTTCAGATACCTTTTTCAGCACGAAGAGCTCCATTTATTTCCTATTGAATCCTAATGGGTTTAAGAGTGTAAATATATTAGGGTACTTTCACACTTGCGTTCAGCGCAGTCCGTCACTATGGACAATAGCGCAGTCTGTTAACGCACTGCGCTATTCTCCATAGACTTGTATGGACGACACACTGTAACGCAAGTGTCGGGCGGAGGGAACGCAGCCTATAACGTTTTTTTGAGCGGCGGAAACCTTTATTTTTCACTGCGCATGCTCATTTTTTTTTTTTAAATCACAGAAACTTTATTTTGTTTCTCGGTGGCCGAACGTTCAGCTGCGCGCCCGGCCGCTGGCATGTGAGAGCGCTCAGCTGAGCGCCCGGCCGCCGGCATGTGAGCGCGCTCAGCTGAGCGCCCGACCGCCGGGTGATCAGCTGATCGTTCACAATAGTCTGCTGTCGGTAAAACTGTAAAAAAGAAAAAAAACAAGCTTTCCGTTGTTTTGTACGATCCGTTGCATCCGTTGTGCCATTATATGCAACGCATCCGCATGCCGTTCAACGCAAGTGTGAAACTAGCTTTATTTGATATGTACAGTATTCAGAAAAATAATTTGGGTTAAGATTTGCTTTCTCAGGAATGTGACAAAATTCTTTGGATAGAATACCATAGATTATGTACTGTGTTTCCCTAGGAAAGTCCCAATATATCTACAGTATATACTGTATCAGCAAGTCACTGGGTAATTAAAGATATAATCCTATCCTTTCCAATTATTGAAAATATTTTTTCCCCAAGTACAGAGTCCAATATTTAAAGGGTTGTTCCACAGTTACAACTTATCACCTACCTACAGAGTGACGATGACAGCTGGGCACTGTTCTCTGCTTTCTCTATCAGTTCCATTGATAATGACTGGAGTAGCATTCATGACCCCCATTCTGTTTAGTAGGGAAACCAGTGATGTGACGGTCAGTGATGAAACCCATGCACTGGATGGTTGATAAGTTATAAATGTAACAAATAATAATAGTTTCATACACAGGCATATAAAAGTAGCATAAAAGTATAATTTACAGGATTACAATTACCCAAATTTTATTTTAAAATATTTGGCACCGTATGTGTGTAAAATGTGTTATCAACAATTGCAAAGGATAGGATTTTAATCTTCTTTTGAAATCTGTAACATTAGACTTTCCATTAGAAAAAGAAATGATGACATGTTTCATTAGATGCCATATGTACAGAGGTATTCTTCCTGAAAAGTATTGACAAAGGAGGCATACAGCTGCGTCTTCTAGATCAGGAATATAATCTTACAACTCCATCAGTAGGTTTAGGCCTTATTAACTATTTTTTGGGTTCTTCCAGCGTTCAAAACCTGTGGTTATAACAAGGTTGATGAGATAAAGGGTAAAATAGAGGAACACTGTCACTATAGTCAAATTCATATTGACAATCGTAGATCTATGAGCTGGCTATCTGTAACTTTCATTGCAGGTACTTTTCGGCAAAAAAATATCTAAATACTACATTCTTTTCCCAGAATATTTTAAAGTAGAAATGGTAGTTGAGTTTTTTAGATTCTTAATATTTAATGATGCAAAATTGCTGCAAAGTGCAAGCAAAGTCAGACTCTGGGTAAGTGTAGGGGTCTTCTCTACATCCAAGAAAAAAGGTTTGACTCTGATTAGAATGGGATACGATTTTCTTGGAGGTGGAGAATAAAAAAAAAATTCTCCACCTCCATTATGTTCCTTTGATGTCCTGAGGAAGGAGACGGTTGTCTCTGAAATGCGTAGACCTGTACGAACAATAAAGGAATCATATTAATACACTATAGAGTATCAGCGCGGTATAAACCAGATTTCCTTCTACGTCATATTACATAAAAAGATGATTAGAAAGATCTCTGTACTGTCCCATCATATATTTGTACATTGTAATAAGACCGCCCCTAAGCTTTTGTTTTTCCAAACTGAATAACCCCAAGTTTAATAGTTTGCCTTGGTATTGCAGTCCAACCATTCCCTTAATAACCTATCTTGGTATTGCAGTCCAACCATTCCCTTAATAACCTATCTTGGTATTGCAGTCCAAGCATTCCTTTAATAACCTATCTTGGTATTGCAGTCCAACCATTCCTTTAATAACACAGGTTGCTCTTCTCTGTGCCCGCTCTATTTGTGCTATATCCTTCTTTTACAACGGAGACCAAAATTGTACACAGTATTCTAAGGGCGGCTTTGCACGTTGCAACAACGCACGTGCGATGTTCGGTGGGGTCAAATCGAAAGTGACGCACATCCGGCGTCACTTTCGACATCGTAGTGTGTAAATCCTAGATGATACGATTAACGAGCGCAAAAGCGTTGTTATCGTATCATCGGTGTAGGCTCCGACTTTTTCAAAATTACGCTGCCGCGACAGGTACGATATTGCTCCTCATCGCTGTGTGTGAAGCCGCAGGAGCGAGGACCATCACCTTACCTGCCGCCGCCGGCTATACGGAAGGAATAAGTTGGGCGGAATGTTTACATCCTGCTCATCTCCGCCCCTCCGCTTCTATTGGCCGCCTGCCATGTGACGTTTCTGTGACGTTGTACGATCCGCCCCCTTAGGAAGGAGGCGGGACGCCGGCCAGAGCGACGTCGCAGGGCAGGTGAGTGCATGTGAAGCTGGCGTAGCGATAATGTTCGCTACGCCAGGAATCACAAGATATCGCTGCTGCGACGGGGGCGGGGACTATCGCGTGCGACATCGCAGCATCGGCTTGCAATGTCGCAACGTGCAAAGCCCGCCTAAGTGTGGTCGCACTAGTGACTTGTATCGGGGTAAAACTATGTTGTTCTCACGAGCGTCTATGCCTCCTTTAAAGCATCCCATTATTACATTAGCCTCGGCAGCAGCTGCCCAACACTGGACAGTAAAGATGAGTTTGCCAACCACCCATACACCCAAGTCTTTTTCAGTGACAGTTTTACCCAGTGTTTTACAATTAATTGCATGATCATAACTTTTATTTCCTCTGTCCAAGTTTACATTTGTCCATATTCAATTTCAATCGGGATTTCTTAGCCCACGCCTCCAGCTTACATAAATCCTTCTGTAATATGAAATTATCCTTTTCTGTATTGATTATCTTGCAGAGTTTAGTATTATCTGCAAATATTGAAATTCTACTCTATATGCCCACTACAAGGTGATTGGCACCTCACTCTTAACAGTGACCCAGTCCGAGTGTGTTCCTTTAATAACCACCCTTTGTTTCCTATCGCTGAGCTAGATCTTAAGAAAGTTACACATATTTTCTCCTATTCCCATTATTTTCATTTTATGTACAAACTTTTTCTGTGGCACTCTATCAAACACCTTTGAAAAATCCATATAGACAACATCCACTGTATTTCCCTGGTCCAGTCTGGAACTTTCCTCCTCATAGAAGTTGACCAGATTAGTTTGACATGACTGATCCCACATAAACACATGTTGATACTGGGTCATGAGGTTATTTTTCTTGAGATACTTGCAGGATAGCATCTCTTAGGAAACCCTCAAGGATTTACCCACAGTAGAGGTGAAACTTACCGGCGTACAATTTCCAGCCTCGGATTTTGTCCCCTTTTTGAATATTGCTATGCGCCAGTCCTGTGGTGCAGACCCTGTAATGGAATGTGTGAATATTAAAAATAATGGTCTGTCAATCACCGTACTTAATTACTGCAGAAATCGGGGGAGTATGCCATCCAGGCCTGGAAATGTATCCACTTTAGTGATTTTAAGGCTATATGCGCATGCTGCAGTTTTGTTATCACAACAAAACTGCACCAAAACTGAACCTTGTCTCAGATATGTAAAAAAAAAAATCCCACTTGTAATGATGCTGCTTTTTTGATGCGTTTTTTTCAGTAGAAGAAAGTCAAAAACGCACAATAAAATAGATCATGTTGCAGTATATTTGTCAGCAGTAGAGATGAGCCATCCCCCTGGCATCCGAGTTCGGTTCGTCGAACGGAGGCCCGGTTCGACGAATGTTCGACAAACCGTTCGACAAACCACTCGAACCCCTTTGAAAACAATGGGAGGCAAACACAAACACATACAAACACATTATACATGTACACATACAGTTATTGCAGTCCTGCACTCTTTCTCCCGCCGATTTCCCTTCCGATAATCGCTGCATCCTCCCGGTAACCAGCACTGATGATAGGACATATCGTGACTTCAAAATAGCATGTGACCAGTCACATGTCTATTATCTCATTGGCTACAGACTGGTCACATAGCTAGACGTCATTGCTAGGTCCTGTCAGTACATCTGATGTAGCAAAGCTGCATGGGTTGAACAAGAAAGAAGACAGAAGACCATGGATCATGGAGGGAGTAATAAACATGGAGTCTCTAAGTGTGTCTGTGTATTTATTTCTATTAAAGTATTTTTTCTCTGTGTGGTGTCTTTTTTTTTTACCCTTTTTTGGAGATTCTTAATGGCCGGGTCAAATTTGCCTCACATTAAGAATCTCTGGCTTAATACTAGCTAGTAAAACAAAGCTAGTATTAACTCATTTTTACCCAGCAAGCCACCCGGCTTCAGGGCTGCTGGAAGAGTTGTATACAGCGCCAGATGGTGGCGTTTCTATGAAAGCGCCATTTTCTGGGACGGCTGCGGACTGCAATTTGCAGCAGAGGGGGCCAGAAAGCTCGGGCTAACCTGTGCTGCGGATTCCAATCCCCAGCTGCCTAGTTGTACCTGGCTGGACACAAAAATGGAGCGAAGCCCACGTCGTTTTTTTTTTTTTAAGTTTTTTTTTAATTGTTTCATGAATAGCAGACGGCTGCAGCCTGCAGACCACAGCTGGCAGCTTCACCTTGGCTGGTAATCCAAAACTGAGGGCACCCCACGCTGTTATTTTAAATTAAATAAATAATTAAAAAAAAAAAAAAACACGTGGCTGTCCCCCCAAAATTGGGTCACCAGCCAAGGTAAAGCGGACAGCTGGGGTCTGATATTCTCAGACTAGGGAGGTCCATGGTTATTGGACTCTCCCCAGCCTAAAAATAGCAGGCCGCAGCCGCCCTGGAAGTGGCACTCCAGCTCATCCCGTTGCCCTGGTGCGGTGGCAAACAGGGTAATATATGGGGTTAATACCAGATGTGTAATGTCACCTGGCATCAAGCCCTGGTGTTCGTGATGTTAGGCGTCTATCAGATACCCGACATCACAAACCCAGTCAGTAATTAAAAAAAAATGGACGACAAACACATTTTTATTTGAAAAAACACTCCCCAAAACATTCCCTCTTTCACCAATTTATTAGAAAGTAAAACAAATCCAGGTCTGGTGTAATCCAAGGGGGTCCCATGACGATCCATACCATAGTCAATGTCCCAGTCAATGAAGAACAGAATGTTCCGTATCTGCTGGGAGAGCAATACAGTGACCTGAGCTAACATCTATAGGTCAGCCCAGGTCACTGCAGGGCATGACAAGTGCTGCTGTCAGGAGAATAGCGAGGTACATTACCTGCGGTGATCGCTGCACTCCTGATAGCAGAGCTGTCACTGAGTTCAATGACCGCCGCCTTCATAACCAAGTATCGCAGGTGCCTGTGACGTCACCGCTAGTCACAGTCTCGGGTCGGCAGCGAGAGGAGATGTGACAAGCGGCGGCCATGGAGGACAGTAACAGCGCTGACATCGGGAGGGCAGGACTTCATCACCGCAGGTAAGGAACTTCACTAACCTCCTGACAGCAGCGCTTGTCATTCCCGCGGCTGCTGTCACTGCAGTGTGGGCAGCTGCGGACACCGTACAGTTCGGGCAGCTGTGGACACTGCTGAGCGGGAAGCCGCGGGGCTGGGGCTGGGGCTGGAGCGGGACACAGACTGCAGCGACATCCGACGGAAGTCACACGGAAGTGCTTCTGTGTGGCTTTCGGGGATTTTTGCACACGTAGCCAGGGTAAACATCGAGTTACTAAGCAAAGCGCTTTGCTTGGATATCCGATATTTACTCTGGTTACCAGCTTACCGCAGGCTGCCTGCGATGGCTCCCTGCACAATTAGCTGTAAAAAGCCACGCTTTTGGTGCTCGAACCGTTCTCGAACGTAACTTGAACTGCCGAACTTTTACAAAATCGTTCGAGTTCATCGAACGACTCGAACACCCCCCAAAATCACTCGAACATGAAATTGGCGAACCTCGAACATCGCTCATCTCTAGTCAGCAGTCTGTGACAAATAAACTGCAGACAAAAAAAACAAATCTGAATTCTCATAGACTTTGCTGGGAAGTCAAAAGTGAGAACTTTCTGTCAAAACTGCACCAGAAAACATAACAAAAACTGCAGTGTGTGCATGTAGCCAAAGGTGGTGCTATACTTCCTGCTGGGTTAAGTAAGTGACATTGAATGGAGAATTAATAGTATCCCTGATCATGTCATCTTGTCTTGGAATTTTCTTGTATAAATACGGTTGAGAAAAAGGCGTTTAGCAGATTGGCCTTTCCTTTATCCTTTTCCACCTTTTCACCCAGACTATTTTTAGGAGGCCAACACTGTCCTTTTTGAGTTTCTCGTTGTTTATGTAGTTGAAGAATAATTTTGGATTATTTTTATTTTCTCTGGCAATGTGTTTCTGTGTCTCAATCTTTGCTGCCTTGATTTGCATTTTACAGAATTTATTTAATTTTCTATGAGTATTTAATGTTTCCTCACTACCCTCTTCCTTTAATTCTCTAAACTTTCTTTTTGTCATTTATTGCACCCCTTAAAGCTTTATTTAGCCATAATGATTTTGTAATATTTCTAACTTATTCCCATAGGGTATATACAGTGGAACCTCGCTTAACGAGTAACCCAGTTAGCAAGTATTTCACTTAACGAGCAAAGCTTGCTGTAAATTTGTAACTCAGTTTACGAGCAAGCTTTGCTGTACAAGCAAAATACTCACCGCACACACTTTCGGTTCCGTACATCCATTGCGCTCTAACCCGCTCTTACAGTCCACACACACACACAAGCACACACACACACAAGCACACACATATATATTATGCTCACCTTTCCTTCCGTTCCCTCGCCGGCCTCCTGGAACTTGCAGTTCGCCCCGTACAGGATGTGTATCGGGTAACCATGTTTGTGCATGCTTGTGTGTGTTTGTACGTGTTTCTACGGCTGTGGAATGGCACAATAGGGGACCAGGATGGGACATTTAACAAGTTGTGGAACGAATTGTCTGCATTGCAATGATTTCCTATGGGAAATCTTGCTTTGCTGAACGAGTAACTTGGTTAACAAGCACACTCCCAGAACGGATTGTTCTTGTTAACCAAGGTTCCACTGTATTGTGCACAGGTCCTATTCAGGATGCCTATAGAAGTGTCCCATTTGCTTTGTGTGCTTTGATTTCACGGGCTATTGTCCCAGTTTATGGCACTAAGTTCATCTCTTACACGTTGCAAATTCGTCTTCCTTAAATTTTGTGTCTTTGTAGCCCCTCTACTGTACATCTTATTAAGCGATACAGGAAAACATTAATTTGTGATCACTTTTACCCACGTATATTTGACATGCAGTCCTGCCTATTAGTTAATATTAAGTCTAGCAGTGCCCCCCTTATTGTTGGGTCCTGAACCAGGTGTGAAATGTAAGTTTCTTTCATTGTTGTCAAAAATCTGTTTCCTTTGCTGGACCTGCAGGTTTCTGTTCCCCAATTTATTTCAGGGTCGTTGAAGTCCCCCATAATAATGACGTCCCCCTGATTAGCTAGCTGCCTCATCTATTTGCTTAATGAGGATTTTTTCCTGGCATTTGCTTTATATTTGGAGACTGATAACAAACCCCTATCAGTATTTTATTATTCTTTCTCCCCTTATCTCCACACATTGCAACGATACATTTTCATTAGCCTCACATATATTATCACGTAGGATGGGTTTTAGGGACCATTTTACATATAAACAAACACAGCCTACTCGCTTATTTGTACATTCATTCCTAACAGACTATATGCCTGTAAATTAACTGCCCAGTCATAACTATTATCCAACCAGGTCTCCATTATCCCCACCATATCATAATTTTTTTCCAACAATATTAATTCTAACGGGTACTTTTACACGCTGCGATATCGGTACCGATATCGCTAGCGAGCGTACCCGCCCCCGTCGGTTGTGCGTCACGGGCAAATCGCTGCCCGTGGCGCACAACATCGCTAACACCCGTCACACGGACTTACCTTCCCTGCGACGTCGCTCTGGCCAGCAATCCGCCTCCTTTCTAAAGGGGCGGTTTGTGCGGCATCACAGCGACGTCACACGGCAGCCGTCCAATAGCAGAGGAGGGGCGTAGATGAGCGGCTGGAACATGCCGCCCACCTCCTTCCTTCCTCATTGCCGGTGGACACAGGTAAGGAGATGTTCGTCGTTCCTGCGGTGTCACACATAGCGATGTGTGCTGCCGCAGGAATGACGAACAACATCGTACCTGCAGCAGCAACGATATTAAGGAAATCAATGACATGTCAACAAGCAACGATTTTTCACGTTTTTGTGCTCGTTGATCGTCGCTCATTGGTGTCACATGCTGCGATGTCGCTAACGGCGCCGGATGTGCGTCACTAACGACGTGACCCTGACGATATATCGTTAGCGATGTCGCAGCGTGTAAAGCACCCTTTATTCCTCCAAAATGTTGTCGAGGCTTCTGGCATTAGTGTCCATGCACTTAACATATTTCTCAGTGCCTCTATTCTTACTTAGTGGATTGACTGTCTTATTCCTTGCCGCCTTGCCACCCTCAATTTCATTACTTATGCACAGGTCACTAACTGCACTATCTTCCCCTCCTATACAATAAATGCCATCCCCCCAGTCCCTAGTTTAAACATTCATCCATCCTTCTAGCCATTTTACCCCAAGCACAGCTTCACACTTCCCTTTGAGGTGCAGCCATCCCTAGCGTAGAGCCTGTAGTCAACAGAGACGGCAGCTCAGTTCTTCAGAAACTCCAAACTCTCCTTTCTACACCTATCCCTGAGCCACTTTTTAACCTCCCTAATCTCCTCTTACCTCCCTGCCTTGGCACATGGTACTGGCAGTATTTCAGAAAACACCACCTTCGTGGTGCTTGCCTTCAGCTTACAGCCTAATTTCCTGAAATTATTTTTAAGAACCCTCCACCTAGCTCTAACTTTGTCATTCGTGGCGCTGTGGAGTCCTCCACTAGCAGCCCCTGTCTAGCCTGCTCTGCACTACTGTTTTTCCCCTTACTGGAGCAGATGCTCCTCCGGCTTTCAGAGGACTTGTCTTCCTGCATCAGTGCTACTCCTGTACTGACACCCCCCATCTGCCAACTTAGCAAACTTCCTCTACCATAGCTGCTAACTGTCACCTATCTAGCTGCCTCCCTGTCTTGCAGCTCAATACTATGCTCCTCCCTCTTATTAACCCCTGCAATTAGCTGCTCAGTGAGCAGCAAATGCCTTTCCATATTGTCAGTGGATCTCAGTGAGCAGCAAATGTCTTTCCATATTGTCAGTGGATCTCAGTGTTGCCAGCTGCTCATTTAGATCCAGTACCCGGGCTTCCAAATGCATAGTATGCACCCTCAACTGGCTGTTCAAGGATTGCATAGATGCGTCAAGATGTACACTGGATGGCATTATCAATAATGGAGCACATTATCTTAATGGGGATTGTGCAAGGCAGAAATATAAAACAGAAAACCAATAAATACAAACAACCATTCAGTACAAGTTACTCTCTTCCAAACTCCCTGAATCCAAAGTCACTGAATCACAAGTCACTCATTCCAAATCACACTGAGAAACAAATCACACTCTCCGCTCTTTCACACTCGCAGTGGAAGATGATTTAAAAAGTTTCCTTTTCCCTTAGCTTGCAAAGGAGAGCAAGCACCAAGCAGCTACTACATATAAACTCCTAATTATGTACTCCCACCCGTAATTAATTAGTAACCCTTTGTGAGTATACCTCAGAATATATCCCTTTATTCCAATGTAATTAACCCTTAACTGCATACAGCATGGACATTACCTATACCGCATACAATGTGGACATTATCTATAATTAACCCATTTTTTTACATTACCTAATAAATGGAAGCATTCTCAAACTCCATGCTATTTAATTAGTGATGGAAAAATTGGACTCTCACAGACCGACTAGTTATCATCAATCCTGTGGATAGGTAATAGCTTCTTTTTACCAACAGCCCCTAAAGGCAACCTGTCATGTTATAAAATGTGGTGTGCATTTTTTACAGCAGCTATTTCTCACAACAACCGGGTGTTTGTTTTTCAGTTTTCTCCATTTAAGTCATTTACACGAGCGTTAGCCGATGGTTTCATGCTTATCTCACTCAGTAGATTTGACCTGTGTTGTAATGTGTTACTATTATCTAGATGAAAGAAAAATTTCTTTAATTTTGGTTGTCATGGCAACTAAACATCTGTTGTTTAATAAAGCCTCCGTTATAGAGTCATGGTAAATACATGGTTAAGTAAACCCATTTTAGGCCTAGCCTTATTATAGATCACAGTTTTCAAACTTCAGATGAATAAATCAGAATTCATGGAAATATTGAATTACTAAATGTACAGGACTAGAGCAGTGATTGGGATTGGGTGATATTATCCTGTTTAATGTCCTTCCCTTATTACTGCCTCACAGGTCCTATAAATATAGTCAGCAAGACTTTCTAGAGCTGCCCCTTTATAAATTCAGCTGTAGCAAATTGTATAATGGCAGAGAAGTCATGAAGAATGTGAACGACCCCTGCCATTTATTTTGTAATGGATCTCAGCAGATCTCCATCTTTTTCCTTTTAAGGCTAGAATAACATAGCTACACTATTCTGGTTTTCAGAAAATAATAAATAATTGCAGAAAATGAACTAAATGACGTAGGAATACTATACTATATAAAACCTAAGCTAATCGTTTTAGAAATAAATATATATATATATATATATATATATATATATATATATATATATATATATACTAGCTGTACTACCCAGCTTTGCCCGGGTTAATAACTGGTGTTAACAAAATAGAATGTATTAACAAAAATGTATTCTGCACACAAAAACCACAAAACAAATAGCTGTAGTATTCGGCCCCCTTGCAGTTTTCAACCTTTTCCCACATTTCAGGCTTCAAGCATAAAGATAAAAATGTTAATGTTATGGTGAAGAATCAACAACAATTGGGACACAATTGTGAAGTTGAACAAAATGTATTGCTTTTAAAAAAAATAAATAACTGAAAATTGGGGCGTGAAATATTATTTATCCCCTTTACTTTCAGTGCAGCAAACTCACTCCAGAAGATCATTGAGGATCTCTGAATGATCCCATGTTTTCCTAAATGACTGATGATGATAAATATAAGCCACCTGTGTGTAATCAAGTCTCCATATAAATGCACCTGCTCTGTGATAGTCTCAGTGTTCTGTTTAAAGCACAGAGAGCATCATGAAAACCAAGGAACACAACAGGCAGGTCCGTGATACTGTTGTGGAGAAGTTTAAAGCTGGATTTGGTTACAAAAAGATTTCCAAAACTTTAAACATCCCAAGGAGCACTGTGCAAGCGATCATATTGAAATGGAAGGAGTATCATACCACTGCAAATCTACCAAGACCCTGCCGTCCATCCAAACTTTCATCTCAAACAAGGAAAAGACTGATCAGAGATGCAGCCAATCGGCCCATAATCACTCAGGATGAACTGCAGAGATCTACTGCTGAGGTTGGAGAGTCTGTCCATAGGACAACAATCAGTCGTACACTGCACAAATTGGCCTTTATGGAAGAGTGGCAAGGAGAAAGACATTTCTCTAAGATATCCATAAAAAGTCTTGTTTAAAGTTTGCCAAAAGCTACCTGGGAGACACACCAAACATGTGGAAGAAGGTGCTCTGGTCAGAGGAAACAAAATCGAAGTATTTGGGCACAAAGCCAAACAATATGTTTGGCGTAAAAGCAACACAGCTCATCTCCCTGAACACACCATCCCCACTGTCAAACATGGTGGTGGCAGCATCATGGTTTGGACCTGCTTTTCTTCAGCAATGACAAGGAAGATGGTTAAAATTGCTGGGAAGATGGATGGAGCCAAATACAGGACCATTCTTGAAGAAAACCTGTTGGAGTCTGAAATAGACTTGAGACTGGGACGGAGATTTGTCTTCCAACAAAACAATGATCCCAAACATAAAAGAAATTCTACAATGGAATGGTTCACATATAAACATATCCAGGTGTTAGAATGGCCAAGTCAAAGCCCAGACCTGAATCCAATCGAGAATCTCTGGAAAGAGCTGAAAACTGCTGTTCACAAACGCTCTCCATCCAACCTCACTCAGCTCCAGCTATTTGCAAAGGAAGAATGGGCAAGAATTTCAGTCTCTCGATGTGCAAAACTGATAGAGACATACCCCAAGCAACTTGCAGCTGTAATCGCAGCAAAAGGTGGCGCTACAAAGTATTAACTTAAAGGGGACGAATAATATTGCACCCCAATTTTCAGTTATTTATTTTTTATAAAAGCTTAAAATAAGCAATACATTTCGTTCAACTTCACAATTGTGTCCCACTTGTTGTTGATTCTTCACCATAACATTAACATTTTTATCTTTATGTTTGAAGCCTGAAATGTGGGAAAAGGTTGAAAAATTGAAGGGAGCCGAATACTTTTACAAGGCACTATATATATATATATATATATATATATATATATATATATATATACAGTACAGACCAAATGTTTGGACACACCTCATTCAAAGAGTTTTCTTTTTTTTTCAGGACTCTGAAAATTGTAGATTCACATTGAAACAATCAAAACTATGAATTAAAACATGTGGAATGAAATACTTAAAAAAGTGTGAAACAACTGAAAATATGTCTTATATTCTAGGTTCTTCAAAGTAGCCACCTTTTGCTTTCATTACTACTTTGCACACTCTTGGTATTCTCTTGATGAGCTTCAAGAGGTAGTCACCAGAAATGGTCTTCCAACAGTCTTGAAGGAGTTCCCAGAGATGCTTAGCACTTGTTGGCTCTTTTGCCTTCACTCTGCGGTCCAGCTCACCCAAAACCTTCTCGATTGGGTTCAGGTCTGGTGACTGTGGAGACCAGGTCGTCTGGCGTAGCACCCCATCACTCTCCTTCTTAGTCAAATAGCCCTTACACAGCCTGGAGGTGTGTTTGGGGTCATTGTCCTGTTGAAAAATAAATGATGTGCCAACGAAATGCAAACCGGATGGAATAGCATGCCGCTGCAAGATGCTGTGGTAGGCATGCTGGTTCAGTAGGCCTTCAGTTTTGAATAAATCCACAACAGTGTCACCAGCAAAGCACACCCACACTGTCACACCTCCTCCTCCATGCTTCACAGTGGGAACCAGGCATGTAGAGTCCATCCGTTCACCTTTTCTACAAAGACACGGTGGTTGGATCCAAAGATCTCAAATTTGGACTCATCAGACCAAAGCACAGATTTCCACTGGTCTAATGTCCATTCCTTGTTTTCTTTAGCCCAAACAAGTCTCTTCTGCTTGTTGCCGGTCCTTAGCAGTAGCTTCCTAGCAGCTGTTTTACCATGAAGGCGTGCTGCACAAAGTCTCCTCTTAACAGTTGTTCTAGAGATGAGAATGTGTGTCCAAAGTTTTGGTCTGTACTAATATATATATATATATATATCTTTATTTTTTTTTAAAGATGCAGATTATGATTAAGAGGGTTTTCTAAAACATCTGTTGAACTGGACGCTATATTTTTAATTTGTGCAACAATTTGGTCTCTAAAAGCAGATTTGGGGGAATAAGCTGCAGTACTTTATTTCAAATTTGGAGGCAATCCTCCATCCCTAGGATAGGGGGATAACTTATAGATCACTAGGTGTCTAACCACTAGAACCCCTCCGTGAGATCCAGGGCTATAGTGTGATAGTCAATCAGGCACTGTTCTGCTCTTTTCATTCTCAACAGGAGTGTGCTCAACTAGCTTTAGCGGTGTGTGTGTTAGCAGGCCTACCAAAGCTACTAAATGTTTTGAGGTCCCTTCTTTAATGCGTCTCTGTTGGTGTTTTTTATATTTTTTTTACATTTGCCTTTTTATATGTTTTTCAAAGCATATCATTGACATAATGGAGAAAATCACTATTAAACATTCTCTACACTTAGAGCATGCTGCTTTTTGGAAGAAATACCCTTGAATACCGACAAAATTGATATGTGTGTGTAGTTATTGGTATCTTCTTATCAAGGCGTGTTTCTCAAAACGTTCAGTATGCATTATCCTACCTTGTTCCAGGAAAGCAATATTACCTCAGTGAGCCTTTAACAAGTATTTTTTTTTATAATGGAAAAAAAATAGATAAAAAAAGTAATGTCAATTAGCAGACTGACAATTTGTCTTCTGATATGAACAGCCTTGTATATGAAGCTATGAGCCTATGAGGCTGTTGAGTTTGGGTCAGGAGACCTTCGGTTAGCTTGTAAATTACGCTTCATACTTGGACTGTGTTATATGTATGTTTGAATTCAGATTTATACTACATAATGGGCCTCATGAGTAAGAGAAATACAGTCATATGAAAAAGTTTGGGCACCCCTATTAATGTTAACCTTTTTTCTTTATAACAATTTGGGTTTTTGCAACAGCTATTTCAGTTTCATATATCTAATAACTGATGGACTGAGTAATATTTCTGGATTGAAATGAGGCTTATTGTACTAACAGAAAATGTGCAATCCGCATTTAAACAAAATTTGACCGGTGCAAAAGTATGGGCACCCTTATCAATTTCTTGATTTGAACACTCCTAACTACTTTTTACTGACTTACTAAAGCACTAAATTGGTTTTGTAACCTCATTGAGCTTTGAAATTCATAGGCAGGTGTATCCAATCATGAGAAAAGGTATTTAAGGTGGCCACTTGCAAGTTGTTCTCCTATTTGAATCTCCTATGAAGAGTGGCATCATGGGCTCCTCAAAACAACTCTCAAATGATCTGAAAACAAAGATTATTCAACATAGTTGTTCAGGGGAAGGATACAAAAAGTTGTCTCAGAGATTTAAACTGTCAGTTTCCACTGTGAGGAACATAGCAAGGAAATGGAAGAATACAGGTACAGTTCTTGTTAAGCCCAGAAGTGTCAGGCCAAGAAAAATATCAGAAAGGTAGAGAAGAAGAATTGTGAGAACAGTCAAGGACAATCCACAGACCACCTCCAAAGACCTGCAGCATCATCTTGCTGCAGATGGTGTCAATGTGCATGGGTCAACAACACAGCGCACTTTGCACAAGGAGAAGCTGTATGGGAGAGTGATGCAAAAGAAGCCGTTTCTGCAAGCACGCCACAAACAGAGTCGCCTGAGGTATGCAAAAGCACATTTGGACAAGCCAGTTACATTTTGGAAGAAGTTCCTGTGGACTGATGAAACAAAGATTGACTTGTTTGGTTATACAAAAAGGCGTTATGCATGGAGGCAAAAAAAACACGGCATTCCAAGAAAAGCACTTGCTACCCACAGTAAAATTTGGTGAAGGTTCCATCATGCTTTGGGGCTGTGTGGCCAATGCCGGCACCGGGAATCTTGTTACAGTTGAGGGTCGCATGGATTCAATTCAGTATCAGCAGATTCTTGACAATAATGTGCAAGAATCAGTGACGAAGTTGAAGTTACGCAGGGGATGGATATTTCAGCAAGACAATGATCCAAACCACCGCTCCAAATCTTCTCAGGCATTCATGCAGAGGAACAATTACAATATTCTGGAATGACCATCCCAGTCCCCAGACCTGAATATCATTGAAAATCTGTGGGATGATTTGAAGGATCCAGGAACTTATTAAAAGCTACAGGAAGCGACTAGAGGCTGTTATTTTTGCAAAAGGAGGATCTACAAAACATTAATGTCACTTTTATGTTGAGGTGCCCATACTTTTGCACCGGTCAAATTTTGTTTAAATGCGGATTGCACATTTTCTGTTAGTACAATAAACCTCATTTCAATCCAGAAATATTACTCAGTCCATCAGTTATTAGATATATGAAACTGAAATAGCTGTTGCAAAAACCCAAATTGTTATAAAGAAAAAAAGGTTAACATTAATAGGGGTGCCCAAACTTTTTCATATCACTGTACATACAATCTGCACCTGAGTAAGAGAAATACACACAATGTACCCCCTGAATAAGAGAAATACACACAGTGAACCCCCTGATTAACATAAGTACACACAATGTATCTCTTGAGTAAGAGAAATAGACACATGTCATCTTAGAAATAGAAATACACACAATATGCCCCCTAATTAAGATAAATACACAATGTGCCCCCTATGTACCACCCCATTGAAAGAAAAATACACATAATATACCCCCTGAGCAAGAGAAATGTATATAATGTACCCCCTGAGTTAAAGAAATAAACATATTATACCCCCTGAGTAAGAGAAATACACAA
Source organism: Anomaloglossus baeobatrachus (assembly GCF_048569485.1). Classification (NCBI taxonomy): domain Eukaryota; kingdom Metazoa; phylum Chordata; class Amphibia; order Anura; family Aromobatidae; genus Anomaloglossus; species Anomaloglossus baeobatrachus. The sequence continues at coordinate 429,819,935 of NC_134356.1, forward strand.
TATCTACCACCTTAGCAAGAGAAGTGTACATCATGTGCCCCCTAAGTAAGCAAAATGTACTCAATGTCACACAGGGTTTAGCTCTGAACTCACAGAGTGTCAGGGCGGCATCTGACCCTGTTCACAGAGAATAGTCTGACACTACACTCTAAGGCGGGCTTTGCACGTTGCGACATCGCAAGCCGATGCTGCGATGTCGCACGCGATAGTCCCTGCCCCCGTCGCAGGTACGATATAGTGTGATAGCTGGCGTAGCGAAAATTATCGCTACGCCAGCTTCACATGCACTCACCTGCCCTGCGACCGTCGCTGTGGCCAGCGACCCGCCTCCTTCCTAAGGGGGCGGGTCGTGCGGCGTCATAGCGACGTCACACGGCAGGCGGCCAATAGCGGCGGAGGGGCGGAGATGAGCAGGATGTAAACACCCCGCCCACCTCCGTCCTTCCGCATAGCTGCTGGCGGCAGGTAGGAGATTTTTCTTGCTCCTGCGGCTTCATACACAACAATGTGTGCTGCCGCAGGAACGAGGAACAACATCGTACCTGTCGCGGCACCGGCGTTATGGAAATGTCGGTGAATGCTACGATGATACGATAACGACGCTTTTGCGCTCGTTAATAGTATCATCTAGGATTTACACACTACGATGTCGTCTGCGAGGCCGAATGTGCGTCACTTTCAATTTGACCCCACCGACATCGCACCTCCGATGTCGTAGTGTGCAAAGCCGCCCTAAAGGGTGCTTTACACGCTGCAACATCGCTAGCGATTTCTAGCGACGTCGAGCGCGATAGCACCCGCCCCCGTCGTTCCTGCTACATTTGGTGATCGCTGCCATAGCAAACATTATCGCTATGGCAGCGTCACACGCACATACCTGTGCAGCGACGTTGCTGTGACCGCCGAACAATCCCTCCTTCAAGGGGGAGGTGCGTTTGGCGTCATAGCGACGTCACCGCGACATTACTAAGCCAATAAAAGCTGAGGGGCGGAGATGAGCGTGACGTAACATCCCGCCCACCTCCTTCCTTCCACATTGCCGGTGGACCCAGGTAAGGAGATGTTCGTCGTTCCTGCGGTGTCACACATAGCGATGTGTGATGGCGCAGGAACGACGAACAACATCGTACCTGTGGCAGCAGCGATATTAAAGAAAGGAGCGGCATGTCAACGATCACCGTTTTTGAACGATTTTGCGATCGTTGATCGTCGCTCCTTGGTGTCACACGCTGTGATGTCGTTATCGGAGTTGGATGTGCGTCACTAACGACGTGACCCCGACGATATATCGGTAGCGATTTCGCAGCGTGTAAAGCACCCTTAAGTCTCTTGTTAGATTTCTAAGTATCTCAGACATGCTCAAGTGTCGACCAAGCAGTGTTCTCTTCGGTTCAGGCTTGAAGAAGTTAAGTTCTGCTAGCCTTCTGATTATCTCTGGAGTCACATGTTGTGAGAGACCTATCACAGCTAATCCCTACCCTTTTTAAGATCGTGGTTTTGATCCTCCCACACCAATTGTAACTTGAAGCAATACTATTCCTTGAGCTGTGGTGTTCCAGTTGCTGTGCGTTATTTGGTGTGTTGTTGAAATAGTGTCATCTGTTTATTTCATCCCTGTTCCTTAATTCCCTTTATTTGAGCACGTATTGTCTATACCTCTCTGTGTGTTTGCATTGAGTTTGAGTTATGGTTTTATCTTGTCAGTCTTTGTGTGGTATTAATCACTCCTGGCACTGCCCTCTCCACGGGTGGGGGAGAGGGGTATTAGAGCAGGACTGGCCAGAAGCATTGCTGTTGGTCCAGACCTCTTCACTATCAGAAGTACCTCTGGAAGAAGGGATAGCTAGAGTCCCCCTAGCCTGAGGGCCAATCTAGGAGCCCCGTGTATCCCCTTATTGCGCATGACAATTATTGTGCCCCCAGAGTAATAGAAATTTTATTATTGTGCCCCCCTGAGATACACAATATACCTCTTGAGTAAGAGAAATCTATACAATATACCTCCTGAGTAAAATAAATTATATACAATACACTGCGTGCAGACTTATTAGGCAAATGAGTATTTTGATCACATGATAATTTTTATACATGTCCTACTCCAAGCTGTATAGGCTTGAGAGCCAACTACCAATTAAGTAAATCAGGTGATGTGCATTTTTGTAATGAGGAGGGGTGGGGTGTAATGGCATCAACACCCTATATAAAGGGTGCATACTTATTAGGCAAATTTTCTTCCTTTGGCAAAATGGATCAAAAGAGAAATTTGACAGGCTCTGAAAAGTCCAAAATTGTGAGATGTCTTGCAGAGGGATGCAGCAGTCTTCAAATTGCCAAACTTTTGAAGTGTGAACACCGAACAATCAAGCGTTTCATGGCAAATAGCCAACAGGGTTGCAAGAAGCGTGTTGGGCAAAAAAGCGCAAAATAACTACCCATAAATTAAGGAAAATCCAACATGAAGCAGCCAAAATGCCATTTGACACCAGTTTGGACATATTTCAGAGCTGCAACGTTACTGGAGTATCAAAAAGCTCAAGGTGTACCATACTCAGGGACATGGCCAAGGTAAGGAAGGCTGAAAAACGACCACCTTTTAACAAGAAACATAAGATCAAACATCAAGACTGGGCCAAGAAATATCTTAAGAATGATTTTTCAAAGGTTTTATGGACTGATGAAATGAGAGTGACTTTTGATGGGCCAGAAGCTGATCAGTAAAGGGCAGAGAGCTCCACTCCAACTCAGACGCCAGCAAGGTGGAGGTGGGGTACTGGTATGGGCTGGTATCATCAAAAATTAGCTTGTGGGACCTTTTCGGGTTGAGGATGGAGTGAAGCTCAACTCCCAGACCTACTGCCAGTTTCTGGAAGACAACTTCTTCAAGCAGTGGTACAGGAAGAAGTCGGTATCGTTAAAAAAAACAAACATGATTTTCATGCAGGACAATGCTCCATCACATGCATCCAATTACTCCACAGCGTAGCTGGCCAGTAAAGGTCTAAACGATGAAAAAATAATGACATGGCCCTCTTGTTCACTTGATCTGAACCCCATAGAGAACCTGTGGTCCCTCATAAAATGTAAGATCTACAGGGAGGGAAAATAGTACACCTCTCGAAACAGTGTCTGGGAGGCTGTGGTGGCTGCTGCATGCAATGGTGATCGTAAACAGATCAAGTAACTGACAGAATCTATGGATCGTAGGCTGTTGCGTGTCATCATAAAGAAAGGTGGCTATATTGGTCACTAATTTTTTGGGGTTTTGTTTTTGCATGTCAGAAATGTTTATTTCTAAATTTTGTGCAGTTATATTGGTTTACCTTGTGAAAATAAACAAGTGAGATGGGAATATATTTGTTTTTTATTAAGTTGCCTAATAATTATGCACAGTAATAGTTACCTACAAAAATAGATATCCTCCTAAGATAGCCAAATCTACCCCACTCCAACTTCCAAAAATATTAAGCTTTGATATTTGAGTCTTTTGGGTTGATTGAGAACATAGTTGTTGATTAATAAAAAAAATCCACTAAAATACAACTTGCCTAATAAGTCTGCACATGGTGTATACCTCCTGAGTAAGATAAATACATACAATATAACCTAAGTAAGAGAAATACACACAATATATCTCCTGAGTAACAGAAATACACATAATGAACCCCCTGAGTAACAGAAATCCGCACAATATACTCCCTGTAAGAGAAATACATACTATATACCCTGAGTAAGAGAAATACACACAATATACCTCCTGAGTAAGAGAAATACACACAATATGCCCCCCCTGAGTAAGAGCATCGATACGTTCCACCGCCGAGTCCTCCATGAGTTCCACCGCAGGTCCTCACGCTCCACTGCGCTGCGTCTCATCTTCCTCTGCTGGCCAGAAGCAATCGGTATTGCCGGATGTGGTGAGTGTGTGTGTGTGTGTGATCTGGTGTGTGTGTGTGTGTGTGTGTGATCTGGTGTGTATGTGTGTGCGATCTGATGTATGTATGTGGGTGTGCGATCTGATGTATGTGTATGGGTGTGCGATCTGATGTGTGTCGGTGTGTGATCTGATGTTTGTGGGTGTGCGATCTGATGTTTGTTGGTGCGCGATCTGATGTGTGTGGGTGTGTGATCTGATGTGTGTGGGTGTGTGTTCTGATGTGTGTGAGTGTGTGATCTGATGTGTGTGAGTGTGCGATCTGATGTATGTGTATGGGTGTGTGATCTGATGTGTGTGGGTGTGTGATCTAATGTGTGTGGGTGTGCAATCTGATGTGTATGGGTGTGCGATCTGATGTGGGTGTGCGATCTTATGTGTGTGAGTGTGTGATCTGATGTGGGTGTGCGATCTTATGTGTGTGAGTGTGTGATCTGATGTGTGTGGGTGTGTGATCTGATGTGTGTTGGTGTGCGATCCACTTCAGGTCCTCCCGTTCGGCGCCTGGGAGTGTGATCGCATGGGTCTTCTCTCTTCTTTTTTTTGAGGGGCATCTGCTTCCTATAATGACGTGTCCTACAGTATTCTTTACGTTTTCTAGCTGCACGGACACTTCATTATTGAACCGCGACTAGGGCTTATTTTCATGGTAGGGCTTATATTTAAGCCATACACCAAAAATGCAAAAAATTCCTGCAAGGGCTTTTTTTTGGGGAAGGCTTATTTTTGGAATAACACGCTATATATATTGTGCACTACTTTATTGCAGATGAGCAATGGCCATTAAATCTATGAAGAGATTTTACAATCTAGGTACATCTATTTTGTATCCATATGTTATCTCTTTAGCATCGGCATGTCATGAGTTTTAAATCCTTTTATGATCCTTAGCCATTGCCTTCACAAAGAAGTTGTATGAATGAAAACACCATCCATTTTTCCCAACAATCTAACTTTTGATTATAACATTATCCACAATGCTGTGTTGGTCTAAAAACACAATGAGCACTGGCAGACGCCTTATTTACACTGTGGTCTGTCTGGTTTTGCAGGAGCATTCAGAGTTTTGATATGGGAAATCTAAATGCAGCGCTATTTTTTCTTCAAACAAGGGACTCTTTGCTGGCGTCAATAGATGTTCAGGGGCAGATGTGAACAGAGACTTGCTCATTCTTGATGAATTCCTCTATATGAAGGCTGAAGAATATAGGTTAAACATGCAGGTTTGGGTTCTGCATTCAGCGTTACATTCCATAGAAGTAAAAAAAATAATCTTACGAGGTGTATGATATTACTTTAGTAGGTGGATGGCAACTTCAGATATGTTTTGAAACATATTGCTTTTTGTTCTTGTCTCAAGGTTATTCACCTGCTAAATGCCCTTCTGTTGTGTAACCTCCTTGTAGATATCGGTGCTATGCAGTTGTGACCTTATCAGCTTGTAGACACCATATTTAGGAAGATTCGGTAGTTATGAAACAATACTTTTAAAATAAATATAATAGAATTCAATAGTTATGTGTACACATACAATCCAGACATAAGTTAAAAAAATATCAGACCTTTTAACACTAGAAGTCCCAGGAATTTCGAGCTCCATAGGGTTCCAATGGTAGAAATGTTAAATGACCACTCTCTGGGACGTCTAGTGTTAATTAATACTCCTTATATTAAAGGAGTTATCTGAGAACAGAAAAAATAATGAAAATGACATTGCAGATAAATAAATACTTTTAATTAGTAAATCATACTTGATTTGTCTAGAAACGTAATCACTTTAGTACATTATAATGGCTGTTGTCTACTTCAAAAGACAGAAACCTCTCCTAGAATGTTAACAGGACAGTTAACTGTGAGCACGTGCAGTCCGAAACTCCGTACCCTGCCTTCATTTGTAGTAAGATGTGGTCATAGTGCATATTCCGATGTAAGGCCGGAGTCACACTTGCGAGAGACTTGCCCGAGTCTCGTCTCACATTACCCGGTACGGCCGTAGGCTCTGCTGCATAGAAATACATGTAGCTTATCCGCTCCTGTCAGCAGTGTGCGGCCGTGCCGGGTGATGTGATGCAAGACTCATGCATGTCTCTTGCAAGTGTGACTCCGGCCTAATACTAGAGATACCAGGGTTGTCAACCTTTGAGGACAATATATTTATTTATTTCATTTAAATGCATTTATTTGGGGCTAAAAATTTGGTTTCACTAAAAAAAACTTCACCTCCTGGATTTTACAAGCTCTTTGTTTTCCTGCTTATACAACATTAATGTGGTCTGTGATCATTACATAGTATACAGCTTGTATTCCAGAAGCCTGCGTGAGTGTGCTTATACGCTAAATCCTAACTGTTTTTCATCCCATATATTTCTAGACTCTCTCTCTTTCTCACCTTCTGGCAGGGGTCCTATCAGTCCTACATAATCCCCAGCATCAGCAGTTTCTAGAGCAGTTCCTCTAATCACAGCTCTCACTTCCTGAGCAGTGTGCTTGTTCAAAGGTCCTGTTATCTTTGTATGTAAATATAATAAAAGTGTAGACTCAAAACAAACACTGACAGACCATTAATGTGTAGTAACAGGACAGAGCTCCCAGAAGTAATGAGACTGCAGAGCTAGGAGCTGCTGTAGAGACAGCTTGAGAATGCCCCTTTTAGGCTATGTGCGCACTAGAAAGTGACTTTTTCTTAAAACAAAAAAAACGGACCCTCTGAAAGAACAAGCAGCCCACACCCGTGGTAAAACCGCACCCGCGTTTTTGCCGCGGTTTGCAGCAGATTTACCATGGATTTTCCGCAAGTTGGTCCCCGTGGATTTTTACCATTATGTATGGCAAAAACCGCAGGCACCTGCGGAAAAGAAGTGACATGCTCATTAATTCCGCAGCGGAAAATCCGCGGGTAAATCCGCGGGTATAAAAAAACGCAGTGTGCGCACAGTATTTTTTAAAACCCATAGGTTTTGCTGGGGAATTGACTGCAGCAAATCCGCTTACTGACACCTGTCCAATTAATTTTCTAGGCCAAGTTTCAGTCAGTCACCTTGCTATGCACCCCAATTTGGGATGTATTCCACCTGTCTAGATTTTGGCGATTGGTGACTGTTCACATTCAGTCATCAGGCCCTGTCCACAGGCTATTTACTTCATGCAGCATTTGCTTGGACCTGTCCCGCCCACAGCCATGATTCAGTCATGGGTACGGGATTGAAATAGACCAGGTGAGTGCTGCTAAGAGCAGTTCTACTATTTCATATGTGAGGCCGTTTGGCACATTTTATAAAAATATTTTAGTGTTAGGACTGCCCCAAATAAGATTTGCCGTGGAGTGGCGGGGTGGCTCAAGAAATTGCAATTTTTTGCCAAAAATCTCAAATTTATAATAAGTACAGTTGGAATTTTTAGTGCTGTAGTGCACATTTAGTGCTAGCTTTTTTGTTTTTTCTTCAAGTTTCAGTCAGTGTAACAAGACAGCTGCCATTTTAATGTGATTACCTCCCTACACATACCAAATGTGATATTCTAACTAAACGTATTTAGGAATTTATCTCAATGTCGTTTTCCTTTACTTTTTCCTATTCCCGAAGAATCCCTTTAAAGAAGTTGTCCAGTTACCAAAACTGATTTTTTTTCTCATAAATCTTGCTAATATGTGCCTCTCCACACATCTATTATGTTATTTCAGCAATATTACCTTTTATCGTGCTCTAGCAGCACATCCTCATTGCTGGCTCCATCTCTGATGGGGTTAATCTCTCTTCTGACTTCCTGGGTTCAGTTCCTACAACTCCCAGAATTCTTTACGGCTCTAGGACTGTATCTAACACACCCACTCAGCTCTCCACCCAAAGACTCCTCCCTGTCTCTTCCCTGCACTGAGAAAAATCACAGCAGAGACTGCAGAAGCTCCCAGCTCTGCAAAACCAGGGGAAGAAAGTGTCTATCTTCTGCTTGTTCTCATATAGTTCATAGTGTGTGTGTGTGTGTGTGTGTGTGTGTGTGTGTGTGTGTGTGTGCAGAAATTATGATTATTAGCCGGCGTAACATGTGAAAAAAATAATTAGGGAGAAAAAAAAATGATGGGGTCATGAGATTGCTTTTTCCCCTTTTGCCTAGTCTCTGTGTGTCGTCCGTATCATCCGTGTGGCATGCATTTTGCAGGCTGCTTTCACATTAGCGTTTTTTTGCCTGTAGGCAAAAAAACGCAAACCGCATGTGACCGGATCCTGTGGATTACATGTGCAGCGCGTTCAACCGCAATTGTTATTTTACCGGATCCTTCTGCAGCGGGACACAGAATATATCGGCCGGCACTGGAGTCAGCTGAACTCTTGATCTCACAGCCTGCACATGCTGCAATGGATGCAGGTTAACAGCAGTCACTAGAAAACCTATAATCAGGAGGATATTCATCCCAGATATACCTTAGAAAAGGTCAAGTTCAGGAATATAACCAAACACAGAGCACTCCAAAATTATTCCATGAACAATGATTATGAAAAATATATGATTTTATTATTAAAACTAAACACATAGTTAAAAACAGACAGACATAGACCACATAGTGGCGGGGAGGGCACAAGTAAATGGCCAAGGGAACCAAAATCCTAATGCTGTTATACCATCAAATCATCATCAACTTCATATAAACGGTGTTTACATACACAATAAAGTCAAATTAGCCAATTATTTAGATGAATTGAGATACACGTCATAACTGGCAATATATACGTCAGTATTTAGTATATGCAGTCTTAATCTCATAATAAATATACAAATTCACTACAGCAAAAAATGACACAAGTTTGTTTGTGTGTGTATCTTCATATCTGAGGTCACATACAATGCATAGATGTCAAAAAATTATTCATAAAGTAATGGCAGATAGTACCCCTTAATATAAGCTGCAGCAGTGGCAGAATGGAGGAGCCACTCCCTTATATAGAGTGTAGCATTGTTGTCCTCTATTAGGATCCCCAAAATAGGTAGAGAATTGAAGAGTCACTATCTAACAACAGCAAAACTGCACTAGGATAAAAGTGCAGAGCCAACACCATAAATATAATGTTATAAACAATCATCTGACAGCATCAATTTCATTCAGTATATGGTATTAATACCAAAGCTCAACCAAGGCCAGAAAGAGTTAATAGCCCACCCTCACCAAACACTCCAACGATCGTTTCGCAACCGCTTCGTCAGGGAGTGATTTTGGGGATCCTAATAGAGGACAACAATGCTACACTCTATATAAGGGAGTGGCTCCTCCATTCTGCCACTGCTGCAGCTTATATTAAGGGGTACTATCTGCCATTACTTTATGAATAATTTTTTGACATCTATGCATTGTATGTGACCTCAGATATGAAGATACACACACAAACAAACTTGTGTCATTTTTTGCTGTAGTGAATTTGTATATTTATTATGAGATTAAGACTGCATATACTAAATACTGACGTATATATTGCCAGTTATGACGTGTATCTCAATTCATCTAAATAATTGGCTAATTTGACTTTATTGTGTATGTAAACACCGTTTATATGAAGTTGATGATGATTTGATGGTATAACAGCATTAGGATTTTGGTTCCCTTGGCCATTTACTTGTGCCCTCCCCGCCACTATGTGGTCTATGTCTGTCTGTTTCTAACAGCAGTCACTGCCTGCTGCCGATCACGTATGACCGTGTGCGGGCTGTGTGGTCAAGAGTTCAGATCAGCTGACTCCAGTGTCGGCCAATTACTTGTTCTGTGTCCCCCTGCATCCATCGCAGCGTGTGTGGGCTGGAGTTCAGCTGAGTTCAGATCAGCTGACTCCAGTGCCGGACTGAACTCAGCTGACCTCACAACCCGCGCACGCTGCGATGGATGCAGGGGGACACAGAACAAGTAATCGGATGACACTGGAGTCATCTGATTACTTGTTCTGCTGGATGTGTGGTCAGGAGTAGGGATGAGTGAGCAGTAAAAATACTCTGGTGCTTGATGGGCGAAGCCCATGTCGATTCTTATTTTTTAATTTAATTCATTCAAAATTTAAAAAAAAAACAAACACATGGGTAAAAAAAAAAAGTGTGGGATACCGCTGCATTTTCTATTGCTAAGGGTAACCCAAGCAGCTACTGGCTGCTAACCCCCACTGCTTAGTGTTACCTTTACTGGCAATGGAAAATCCAGAGAAGCCTTCTTTTTTTTTTTTATTTTTTTTTAAAGGTTTTTGCTTAAAAACGTTTTTAAAAAAAATGACGTGGGCTTCGCCATTTTTTTTGTACGCCAGGCAAGTACAGCAGGCAGGTACGGGCAGCCCACGACCCCCAGCTGCCTATTTGTACCCGGCTGGGAACAAAAAATTTAGGGAAGCCCTTTTTTTAAATTCTTTCATGAATTTCATGAAATAATAAAAAAAAATGACGTGGGCTTCGCTCATTTTTTTGTGTCCAGCCAGGTACAACTAGGCAGCTGAGGATTGGAATCCGCAGCGCAGAGTGGCCAAAGCTTTCTGTGCCCCCCCGTTGAGGATTGCAGTCCACAGCCGCCCAAGGAAAAGGGCTCTTTCATAGAAGCGCCATCTTCTGGCACTGTATCCAACTTTTCAGTGGCCCTGGCACACTGGGTAATAAGGGGTTAATACCAGCTTTGTTTTACCAGGTGGTGTAAAGCCCGAGTTTCTTAATGTCAGGCCAAGTTTGACCCGCCCATTAAGAATCTCCAATAAAGGGTTAAAAAAAAGACATGACACAGAGAAAAACACTATATTAGAAATAAATACACAGACACATTAGGGACTCCATGTTTATTACTCCCTCTCACCCCTCTACGATAGAGAGATTTCTGACCATGCCAGGAGAGAGAGGGAAGAAAGAGGGAAAAGAGAGGAGAGAGGGAAGGGAGAGGGAAAAGAGAGGCGAGAGGGAAGAGAGAGCGAGGGGAGAGAGAGAGAGGGAAGAGAGAGAGAGGGAAGAGAAAGAGAGGGGTAAGAGAGAGAGAGAGAGAGAGGGAAGAGAGAGAGAGGGAAGAAAGAGAGAGAGATGGAAGACAGAGAGGGGGAAAGAGAGAGGGGAGAGGGAGTGGAGGGGAGAGAGAGGGAGGGGGGGGAGAGAGGGGAAAGAGAGAGGGGAGAGAGAGAGAGGGAAGAGAGGTGCTCTCACCACCTTGCTCCACTCTGTGACTTGTTGTGCAGGTGACAGAGTGGAGACAGTTGGTCCCATGCAGCACAAGTCAGTGGAGTAACTTGGTCCCATGCAGCACGACAGGTGACAGAGCAGAGCGGTGACATGCTCTGCTCTGACACATGCGGTACTACATGTCACCAGCTTGTCAGTCTCTTGCTACGTCCTGTGCTGTTGGTGGGACCACATGATCACACTGCCCCACACCACACGCTCTCCTGACACCGGAGCAGAGCGGGCGGGTGGATAGTGAGAACAGATACTTACGTGGCAGGGGGGGTTTCAGCTGAAGAAAGCCCCCCTTGTACTCCACACTTGTGTCCTGTAACTCACCAATCTGCCGGACGCTTAGCCCTCTTCACCGCTCCACACTGGCGTCCCGTGCCATCTTCCGGATCCTCCCCTCGATGCTGGGCTGTGACGTGCGGTAGTCACCGCCTCCAGCCCAGTCAATCAGTGTGAGTGGCGCCAGCATCCCCTGACGTAACGTCTAGTCTGAGAGCCCGGAACTTGACGTGACGTCAGAGGATACTAGCGGCCACAGCACCAGGGGGTCATGTGACCGACACTGAGCGTGCAGGATAGCGCCGCTCAGTGCCAGAACTGCAAATAGAAGCCAATGTAGAAAACACCTAAAATAGTAAGTTACACTCATATAGAAAATAAAAAAAATGAGTGAACCACCCCTTTAAGGTTTTTAGACGACTCACACCATTTATACAATAAGTATCCAAATATTTTAATACTATTTGTAAAATATCTGCACTTGATGTAAAAAATATTTCCCCAGAAAAAGTATTATAGTATGCGATTGATCTTTTTGTTAGAATATGTATTTCCTACTGTCTATAACCCTGGCTCCTCTGTATGTCTTATAGCAGAATTTTGTGCTGGACTGATAAATACTTTTCAAAAGGCAGATTTATATATCATGACGTTACCAAACATCCATAGTTCTCAGACCAATAAATGACAATCTCCCACCTCCTTTTCATTGTTGAGCTTTTTAAAGCTCAAATATTTATGACTTTTCATCCTCCTCCTTTTTTTTGGGCCTTCATGTTTTTTTCTTATGAATGAGCAGAATTTCTTGAGAATGTGATGTGTATGGTGACAAGACAAGCTCATGTGACCTGCATTAGGCTAGTTAATGTCACTTCACCTAGGCAAAGGCTCAGCCTCCTTAGCAGCATACTTCTACAGCCTTCCATTATCTCATTAGGACGTGCACATACTGTGATGCTTCCAGTAAGGAGCACCCTCAGATTCCTAGCATCATACGAAGAAGTCACTGTCTGCCATGCCTGCAAGTGAAGCCTCCATGTCCAAACATTGACTCGGTCTAATGTAGAGTGGTCTCTCTGTTTAAAAGCAGTCTCTTTCTGTCACACATTTTGCATTAATATTCACCTCCCATCACACTCTCTCTGCAGTAATTCAAAATCTGTCAGGCAGCCGAGAGAGGAGGGAGAGGGAGCGAAAGTCAGAGGGAGGGAGGTAAGAGAGAGGGGAAGAGAGAAGGGACAAATATTGTTTGCGAGGGAATAAAAACAATGATGAAAAAATCCATGAGGCAGGAGAAGTCAATTTGATAGACTGAGAAGAGACATTGGCAAGAAATGATGACGAAGATAATAATGGAACCTAGGAAGAAAAGACACGGGATTGTCACTAGAGGTTGAGAAGTGAACAGGTTGTGCAAAGCAGGGGGATGAGAAAAAAGTATGTAGGAGAAATGTACAATACATGGAGTCAATGAGAAGTACTAAAGAAAAAAATGCTCCTTGTCCAGAAGAATTTGAGTCCTATCTAAATGGAGCATTGAAAATGAGAGATTGGGTAAGCAATAGAGTAGAGGAGGAGGAAGAAGCTGTGAGAGGTTAATCAGGGAGGAATCGAAGTGAGAGAGAGGCCACAGAGATAGGACCAGTGATAGACGATGAAGGGCTGTCTATTGATCAAGGTGAAGATTGGTGAGTGTGGGGCGGGGGTTAGCAGGTCTGGGGATTGTAGAATACTGGGGGGAGAGAGAAGCATGAATGGACAACCCCCCCCTTCTCCTCCCTCTGTCCTCCCTCCTCACTCACCCCCTCCTCTGCTGCTGACAGTTTAACTGAAACGGCAAAAGAACAGGGAGAACTGCAGACAGCCGTGCTTTCCCTCAGCTTCTTCTTCATCCAATCCTTTGACAGTCCTTCCATCCCTAGATCTCCTTAGCTCCTTATGTTTATCTTGTGTTCTATCTTGCTCATCTCCCCATATCTTCATTTATTTCCCGTCTATTCCTCATTATTGCTCCTCCTCTGCCCTTTCCTCTCTCCTTTGGATTGCTACTCCCCATCATTCTGACTCACTATATCTCTGAACAGCCCTTCTGTATCCTTTTTTCATCCCTTTCTCAGTTTAATCTTGTTTTCTCCAACCATCTTAGCTTATTTAACAAACAACCTCCTTACCTTATTGCTTTTTTTTGTCCCACAAATTGCTTTATTTTTATTTCGCTTTGAATTTGGTGGGTTGGGTAGAGGGGAGAGGTGATTTAAGGACAAGTGGAGAGCAAAGTAGGCCTCAATAAGGTGGGGGTAGTACTTTGGAAAGAGAGAGGTTTGAAAGGGGTTTTATGAACACTATGAAATTGGGGAAGTGTCTGTGGCCCAGTATGGTGGTTTGGGCACACATGACAAGTGTTGAGGGGTATCACCCACCGACAAAGTTGAGATGTCAGTAAAAGTTTGGAGAAGTTGTGAGCTACTGGCCACCCACATGGCACGCCCACGTCCACTCAGCACCATCACCTATGTGTTTGTTTACAGCCCAGGCCCCCTGGATACAAGGAGTACTGGCCCTCGGGGGCCGAAAAGAAAACTGTACAGCGCGGTACCTGGGAGAACATTTATAGCAGTGAAGTCATACGAACCGCAAGGACCTGGAGAAATCCAACTCAACAGAGGGGAGAGAGTGAAGGGTGAGTGCAAGTAAGACTCATTTCTTAGTTCAGGGAGATCATGAAATACACTACCCTGTAGACCGATACAGGTGATTGCCTTGTTTGATGCACCAAACTGCATTAATAAAATACAACACAACTGGAAAAGTTTGCCAAAGTGTCACACAACTATATGATTCTGTTTACAGGATGAATGTCAAGTTTAATGCATGAAAATTGTAAATCATGAATGCAGACTTGTTAACGAGAGAGTCCAATGTAATTGAAAGATAAATTCCAGGGTGGACTGCATGACCTCCATTATATATTATGTGCTCCATTATTATGACCTCCATTATATATTATGTGCACAGAAACCACACGGCCTCTCTGCTGAAGTGGATATATTAGAGGATGCTGCCCACTTTGGATGATTATGTGTTTCAGAAGTCCCACCCCAGAGGTGTGTGACTAACCCTTTACCAAGAGTCGATTTTATTGGTATGTGTGTAGTAACATGGCCTTCTATGGGATGCATTCACTATATAAGGCTATGTTCCCACGATCGGTATTCGTTGAGTTTTGGCACTGCAGAATTTCTGCACCATCTCCGCACTTTAGTTTACTTGCGTTTTTTTTGTGTGCATTTTTGATGCTACGTTTTATCGCGTTTTTGACTCCACGTTTGTCTCTATTTGGTGCGTCATCCTTTAGTGTTTTGTTTTTGAAACTTCCTGGTATTGACCTACTTAAGCTGCGGATCCCAAGCATTATTGATGTATTTCCATGTGCGTAAGCACACAGAAAACGCATGTGCTTTTTTTACCTGCAAAATTTCTGCATCTAATGCAAGTCTATGGGGAAAATCTGCAGAGAAAACTCAGTGTACCCGCAATGGAAATTGACAAGCTGCGGCTTGGAAAAACGCACCACAGGTCACTTTATGCAGCGTAAAAAGAAGCCCAGTGGGAATGGGATGTCTATTAATCCCATTCACTTTGCTTGTACTGAAAAAAAACTACGTTTTTGACTCAGCAAAAATATTTAGCTCAAAAACGCAAGTAAAACTGATCGTGGGCACATACCCTTACGTAACTTCATTACAGTAGATAATGACTTGTAGGGGTCCTTTATGTTTCAGTGAAAATAAGTTATTTAAAACCGCACTTTTGATGCTCTGCCTCTATATTAGTCTGTATTTACGTCTGTTAGACAGGGTATGTTGTGCTGTGTAATGTACATGTTTGTATAGTTCTGTGTGATCTTTATGTATCATAGCCACTATTTCTTCATCGTTCCTTATGGGAGACCCAGACCATGGGTGTATAGCTTCTGCCTCCGGAGGACACACAAAGTAACTACACTCAAACGTGTAGCTCCTCCCTCCTAGCATATACACCCCCTGGTAGCCCGTCCTAGCCAGTTTCAATGCTTTGTGTTCAGGAGGTACACACACACATGCATTCTCTGATTTTTGATTTTTTATTTTTTGGATTTCAAAGATTTGGAACAAAAGCGGGTCCAATCTGGACTCCCGGCATGTCCCTTCTCACCCCACTGTGTCGGCGGTGCTGTTAAGGTTGATTTTACAAGGCTGGAGCCTTCACATGCCGCGCTCCTTCACCACCCCCTAGGGCTCTGGCTTGAAGTGGGAGCCAACACGGTTCTCACTGCTTTGCAGGAGACCGGTCTCCATCCGCAGCCCTGTTCAGGATTCTGCCGGACGGAGCGTTTAACCCCCCCCAGGGACATGGCCCTGCGTCTCAAAAGCTAAGTATTGAGACGTCTTTACCACAGAAAGTGGTCTTTCCAGGGGTCCCTTGTACTTTATTTATTGGGGGGAGTGTGTTTTATGTCTGTGGTTACATTTCCGGCCGGTTCTCCAGTTTTCACTGGAGAACCGCGCCGATGGTGCCTGCACGCCGGCCGCATGTTTAAATCTAGGCCCCGGCTTCGCCTGAGGCCTAGTTTCGGTTTCACTGTCCCTGCATATTAGTTATGCAGAGGGACAGTGTGGCTCCGCCCAGCGGCTGTGCAGCACAGGGAACGGATTCTCCTCACTGAGGAGAGATTCCCTCCCCTGTCTACATCATTTGCCCGCTCTCAGAGTAGGCCCCGCCCCCTCTCCTCGCTCCGGTCGCCATTTTATCAGCGTTCTCAATGTCTGCATAGGCACAGAGATACCACATTGTGACAAATGGGGGCCTGGGCTGGGGGACTGGAGGGCACAGAAATGTATGTTAAACGGTCTGGCAAGCCACAACCTCCAGTTGTGCAGCTGCTTATATTCTCTGTTTATATACTCTGTTGGGGGTCATTCTGGAGATGCATTCCCTCACAGAGCCCCCACTTCTGCAGCATGTCTCACATCAGAGCAAGGCTGCAGGGCTGTTTTTAATATGCACTGCATGTAGACTCGTACCGCCTGTACTGAGCACATAAACACAGGGTCCCTCAGCCTGGAGGCTCATCAGTGGTCCCTCCAGCTGCTCCGGTGGTGCTGAGCATGCATTAGCCCCCTTCAGGGCGCTTCTGCTGCTACGGCTTGCTCAGCAAGCTCTCAGAGGACTGTTCCTCTGGTCTCAGTCCCCGTCCTCCTAAAAGGGAGACGCAGGGTCCCCTGTCCTCCCCGTCCCGCAGCTCTGATTCACGAGCTGACTCACGGGACAGGGAGGATGTTTTTTCTGGGGGCTCGGACGCTACTTAATGTGCATTGATCTGTCCAAGGGTGATGCAGATGCTAATAATTTGATTGCGTCCATTATATTTGTTCTGGACCTCAATCCGCCTGTATCAGGGGAGTATCCCCCTCTGGCAGAAAGGCATCAGTATACCTTACAGAGAACAAGGAGTGTGTTCCTTAACCACTCCAGTTTTCCGCCCACTGGCCCAAGCCCAGAGCCTATCCTGACAGACGCTCCCAAAGCGTGGTTCTGATGACTGTTTCTCCCTTCCACCACAGGTGGTCAAGGAGTGGGCTCATTCACCAAGGGTGGTCCCTCCGGTGTCTAGTATTTCAGCCCGGATAGTTGTATCAGTGGCTGACGGCACCTCCCTAAGGATCCCACTGTACATTAATTCTGTACTCGACCTCAATCCGCCACTATCAGAGGAACAACCCTCTCTGGCAAAAAGGCACCAGTTTACCTTGCCTAAGAGAACAATGAGTGTGTTCCTTAATCACTCCAGTTTTCAGGCCACTGTGACCAAGCCCAGGGTCTGCTCTGGCAAACGCTTCCCAAAGCGTGGTTCTGTTGGCAGTTTTCCCTTTCCACCAGAGGTGGTCAAGGAGCGGGCTCATTCACTAAAGGTGGTCCCTCCGGTGTTTAGACACTGCCCGGACCGTTGTATCAGTGGCTGATGGCTCCTCACTTACGGCTTTGCTGTCCGCCAGGTTGCCCTTCTGGCCAAATCTGTATGGAGGCGGCAAGGGCCTCGTTCTCCCCAGCTCTTCCTGCAGTGCGGCTTTCAAAGCCATCTCTGCTTCTCTGGAGGAGATGCATTCCCTCACAGGGACTCTTTGCCCGAAATGGTTGCCTTAACTTCCAGACTTCAGTCTTTTCATCCTATGCCATCTCTGCCATGCTGGAGACTCTCACCGCACTGCGATGGCCTCGGCTAATTTCCTCGCTATCCGCAAGCTCCTGTGGCTTCGGAACTGGAGGGCAGATGCTTCTAAAGAAGTTCCTTGCTGGGCTCCCTTTGGCTGGGACCAGACTATTCGGGAACAACTGGATGAAATTATTAAGGAAGCTCTTGGCGGGAAGAGTTCTTCCATGCCACAAACCTAAACCAGGAAACCTGTCCAGGGCACGAATCAGTCGAGGTTTCGTTCTTTTTGTTCCTCCATCTGATCGTTCTCTAAGCCCTCGGCATCGTCCACTGGCTCAGCCAAGGATCGTAAACCCAAATGGCGCACGAGAACACCGCAGGAGATGCTGCCACTAAGTCAGCCTCCTCCTGGCTATCTGGCCACGCCAGCAACGTCCTTGGTCGGTGGCAGGCTCTCCCACTTGGCGACGTATGGTTTTAACACGTCTCCTATCAGTGGGTGCGAGATACCATCTCCCACGGCTACAGGATAGAATTCTATCCAGCCCGCCAAACAGATTTTTTCTGCAACTCCCCCCTGCTCCAAGGCCGCCGCCTTCTCACAGGCTGTGGCATTCTTGCAGGCCACTGGAGTATTTGTACCGGTTCCCGACTGGGAACGGTTCTGAGATTTCTGCTTAAATCTATTCCTAGTACCACGAAGAGGGCGATGCCTTCCGACCTGGATCTCAAGCTTCTCAAGCATGTTCAGGTGCGGCATTGTCGCATGGAGTCTCTGCGATCAATCAATGACCCAAGGAGATGACCCTATCAATGACCCTAGCATCCATCGACATCAGAGATGCCTATCTGCTTGTGCCAATCGCAGTTTCACACCAGCGTTGGCTACGTTTTGCATTCAGAGTGGTCCAATTCGTGGCTCTTCCCTTGGGGTTAGCCACGGCCCCTCGAGTATTCTCAAAGGCGAGGCAGCTGTGATTGCGGTCCTGCACCTCTAGGGGTTGGCAGTGATCCTTTTGTCCTGGACAGCCTTCTAGTTTGGGCTTCATCCAGTGCAAACTGTTAGCGGAGTGCCTCGCTCACTTTCGCCACTCTAACCAATTCGGGTGGGTTGTCATTCTGTCCAAGCCCACTCTGACTTCGACCCAGAAGTTCATATTCCCAGGGACGCAATTCGAGACTCTGTCGGCACTTGTGAAGCTGCCCTTAGTCAAACAGCAGTCCCTCCGCTGGCGGTCGACGTCGTTCCATCAGGCACCTAATACAGGTGCTGGATCAGATGGTGGTGTCAATGGAAACGATTCCCTTGCCCAGTTCCATCTGCGTCCTCTGCGGCTGGATATTTTCCGCTGTTGGAACAAGCGGACTTCCTCCTTCCACGGGGTGGTGGCTTCGCCACAAACCAGGGGCTCGTTTCAGTGGTGGCTTCGGCCCCTCTGTCTCAGGGACGCTCCTTCCTGGCTCCGTCCCGGGTGATCCTCACCAAGATGCTAGTCTATCCGGCTGGGGAGCAGTATATCTCCACCATGGAGCGCAGGGCACTTGGACTCGGTCCGAATTAGCCCTCTGGATCAACGTGCTGGAAATCAGAGCTGTGTTTCTAGCTCTCTAAGCTTTTCGCCATCCGTTGGCGGCCAGGCACATTCGAGTCCAGTCAGACAACGCTTCAGTGTTTGCCTACATCAACCTCCAGGGCAGGACACTCAGCCGCCTGACAATGTTGGAGGTTCATCGCATTCTTCAGTGGACGGATGACTCCTAGTCCACCATATCCGCAGCCCACATCTCAGACGTGGGAAACTGGGAGGCAGATTGTCTCAGCCGTCAAACCGTGGCCTCCACGATCCTCAGGTTTTTGCGGCAGACGCACTGGTTCAAGTTTGGTCCCAGCTTCGTCTGTCTTACGTGTTTCACTCTCTAGTTCTTGCCCAGAGTCCTGCGCAAGATCAGTAAGGAGGGCCGTCGGGTCATTCTCATTACTCCAGACTGACCCAGGCAAGCTAGGTACCCTGACCTGCTCCGTCTGTCCGTAGAGATGCCATAGCATCTCCCGGACTGTCCAGACCTTCTCTCACGAGGTCCGTCTTTCCGCCAGAACCTGCGGTTCTCAGATTGACGGCGTGGCGTTTGAGTCATGGATCTTGACGACTTCTGGTATCCCTCCTGCAGTCATCTCCACTTGACTCGCGCTCGGAAGTATCCTTTGGCCTTTTGGCCTTGCCGACCCTCCTGTCCCTTCTACAGTCCGGTCTGCAGCTTGGACTATCCCTCAATTCCCTTAAGGGACAGGTCTCGGCTCTGTCAGCGTTGTTCCAGCGGCGTATCGCCCGGCTGGTCCAGGTGCGCTCCTTCATGCAGGGCGCATCTCACATTATTCCGCCTTACCGGCGGCCTTTGGAGCCCTGGGACCTTAATTCGGTCCTCACGGTTTCCGGAAACCCCCCTTTGAGCCTCTTAGGGAGGTTTCTTTGTTTAGTCTTTCACAGAAAGTGGTCTTTCTAGTGGCCATAACTTCCCTCAAGGGAGTCTCTGTTGTGGCCGCACTCTCTTCGGAATCCTCCTTCATCAAGACAAGGTGGTTCTCCGTCCGACTCCGGACTTTCTCCCTAAGGTGGTTGCTGCTTCCACCTTAACCGGGGCATTTTTCCTGCCTTCCTTTTGTCCGGCTCCTGTTCATCGCTTTGAAAGGGCGTTGCATACTCTGGATCTGGTGCGGGCGCTCCGGATCTATGTGACTCACACCGCTTTTTCTTAGGTGGTGCACCTCTTCTTTGTACTGACCGCTGGTCAGCGTAAGGGCCTCTCGGCATTTAAGCCGACCCTGGCTCGTTGGTTTAGGTCTGCCTTTTTCCGATACCTACCAGTGTACTCAAGTGCCTCTCCCGCCGGGGATCAAGGCACATTTGATCAGAGCTGTCGGTCCCTCTTAGGCGTTCAGGCCCAGGCTACGGCTCAGTAGGTCTGTCAGACTGCCACTTGGACTAGTCTGCATACTTTTTCGAAGCACTACCAAGTGCATGCTCTTGCTTCGGCAGATGCGAGCTTGGGCAGACGCATCCTTCAGGCGGCTGTCGCCCATTTGTGAAGTTAGGTTTCGCCTACTTCTCAGTTTTCTGTTTATTCCCACCCATGGACTGCTTTAGAACGTCCCATGGTCTGGGTCTCCCATAAGGAACGATGAAGAAAAAGAGAATTTTGTTACTTACCGTAAATTCTTTTTCTTATAGTTCCGACATGGGAGACCCAGCACCCTCCCTGTTGCCTGTCGGCAGGTTTCTTGTTCCGTGTGTTATCACCGGCTGTTGTTGTAGACAGAGGTTCCGGTTGTTCCGGGTTTTGCTCTGTCTCTACTTGTGGGTGGATGTCCTCCTTCAGCTTTTGCACTAAACTGGCTAGGACTGGCTACCAGGGGGTGTATATGCTAGGAGGGAGGAGCTACACGTTTGAGTGTAGTTACTTTGTGTGTCCTCCGGAGGCAGAAGCTATACACCCATGGTCTGGGTCTCCCATGTCGGAACTATAAGAAAAAGAATTTACGGTAAGTAACAAAATTCTCTTTTTTAGTGTTTATTCTAACCCAGACAAACCAAAAGTTTGGACACACCTTCTCATTCAAACAGTTTTCTTTATTTTCAGGACTCTGAAAATTGTAGATTCACATTGAAGACATCAAACTGTGAATTAAAACATGTGGAATGAAATACTTAAAAAAGTGTGAAACAACTGAAAATATGTCTTATATTCTAGGTTCTTCAAAGTAGCCACCTTTTGCTTTCATTACTACTTTGCACACTCTTGGCATTCTCTTGATGAGCTTCAAGAGGTAGTCACCGGAAATGGTCTTCCAACAGTCTTGAAGGAGTTCCCAGAGATGCTTAGCACTTGTAGGCCCTTTTGCCTTCACTCTGCGGTCCAACTCACCCCAAACCATCTCGATTGGGTTCAGGTCTGGGGACTGTGGAGACCAGGTCATCTGGCGTAGCACCCCATCACTCTCTTTCTTAGTCAAATAGCCCTTACACAGCCTGGAGGTGTGTTTGGGGTCATTATCCTGTTGAAAAATAAATGATGGTCCAACTAAACGCAAACCGCATGGAATAGCATGCCGCTGCAAGATGCTGTGGTAGGCATGCTGGTTTTGTATGCCTTCAATTTTGAATAAATCCCCAACAGGGTCACCAGCAAAAAACCCCTACACCATCACACCTCCTCCTCCATGCTTCACGGTGGGAACCAGCCATGTAGAGCCAATCCGTTCACCTTTTCTACAAAGACACGGTGGTTGGATCCACAGATCTCAAATTTGGACTCATCAGATCAAAGTGCAGATTTCCACTGGTCTAATGTCCATTCCTTGCGTTTTTTAGCCCAAACAAGTCTCTTCTGCTTGTTGCCCCGTCCTTAGCAGTAGTTTCCTAGCAGCTATTTTACCATGAAGGCCTGCTGCACAAAGTCTCCTCTTAACAGTCGCTCTAGAGATGAGAAGGGGTGTCCAAACTTTTGGTCTGTACTGTGTATATATATATATATATATATATATATATATATACATATATATAAAAATATATATATTGTATGAAAAGAGAGAGTAATACATTTATTTTTTATTTTCCTGTGTTGTCTACAAACAAGGGAAAAAAGGCAACAAATGCTACAGCCAATTTGACAATACAGGTGGTATGCATTGTGAAATAGATCTCTTAGACATGATGGGGCTGGTGTACTTATTTTAGAAATTTGCTCCCAGTTGCTGTATAATCCTTTTGAAAAGGTTAAACTGGAGTTCTGCCCACCTAGCCTGTCTGACAGCTCCTCAGTGCCCATCATGCTCACTGTGGGGCTCTCACAAAAAATGAGGAGCAGACAGCGATGAAACTAATGCTTAAAGTAAATAAATAATACTACTCCAGCCACCATACTTCTCATCGTCCACTCCTCTTCTTTCTGATCGTTGTGTGCTGCATCTCAAAGACTATAGGGGTAACTGCGCATCATACAATCTTGACGTCAGTTGAGACCTTATGACGTTCTGTAACATCTGAGACCTAGACAAAGATGGATGTCCTGGCCTATAATGAAGAGGCCGAAGATGGGGTGCCCCTGAAGATGTAAAGAGGACCGGCCGATGAGGTGAGTATTGGTTAAAAAAAAAGTTAATACTTACCTATCCAGCGGCACTGCTGCTTGACATCCGGTAAATTTCTTCGCGCTGCATTGCCAAAACATCTAAACACGTCCAGGCCCCAGAGGGCACTGCACATCCTAAGGTTGCAATGTTGAAGTTGTGACCATATGATGCAGAGTAACCTCCGAGGCCTGGTCACAGCTGGAAGCCTTGGTCTATAGTAAAAAGTTAGGGGATGCAGTGTGCGACAGTGTAAAAAAAAGGAATAGATGGCTGGCAGCAAGCAATGAGGTGGCCAGAGCGGTTAGCAGGTAGGTAAGTATTAGTTTTTTAATTTTTCCTGGCTATGTTCTAACTTACTTAAATATCTGTGTCACTAACAAAGCTACAGAAAGTATCTAGTTCTTCACCTGGGGACTATCTGTACTATGCAAAAGTTCAAGACATTTCTATTAAAAATGCTGCAAGTAAGAATGTTTTAAAAGTAGATGCCAATAGTTTATTTTTAAAAAATTAACAAAGTGCAAAACGAATCAACAAAAGAAGAATCTAAATTGAATCAATGTTTGGTGTGACCTCCCTTTGTTCTCAATCACTTACAATTCTTCTAGGTACATGTGCACTTTCTTTGAAGGGATTCTGCAGGAAGGTTTTCTCCAATTTTTTTGGAGAACTATCCATAGATCTTATATGGATGTAGGCTTGTGATAATATATCTCCTCATGTAATTCCATGCAGACTCATTGAATTTGAGATCGGGTCTCTGTGGAGATCATATCATCACTTCCAGGACGCCTTGTTCTTCCTTACTGTGATGATAGTTGTTAATTACGTTGGCTGTATGTTTGGGGTCATTGTCCTACTGTACAGTACATTTGGAGTAAATCACACACTTCCATGATGATATGTTGCATGATGGATAAGTATCTTCCTGTATTTCTCAGCATTGAGAACACCATAGAAGGGAACTTGTCAGGTAATTCACGCTGCCCAAACCATGGCCAGGATACATCAGATCTTGACTGCACAATTCCAGCCAGACATTCTATTCTCTTAAACGCTCCAGTGTTTCAGAGAAGTATACTTTAACTGTCCGGCCGGGGACGATTGGTGGAGATTAGACTAGTCCAGCTGTTCCTAACCCCGCTGCAGGTGATTGACACATGTTGTTCGCCGTATACATAGGAAAAACCTGTCAATCACCTGGAGTGGTGATATGAAGAACTGGCCAGGGTGAAGATGGTATAGGCGTATCTCTGGCTGTGTCCCATAACTTGATTTTTAAAGTACATTTCTGTGACATTTCAGAGAATAGAGTACCTGGCTGCAATTGTGCAGCCTCGATGTGACTCATGCAGCCCACATTTTGGGCAGCATGAATCACCTGACATGTTCCCTTTAATTAAGCCTGACCTAATTCCCAACTTTATTTGCTGAAATGCTGCCACAATCTTGCAAAGAAACTCCGCCATGCTTCATTGTTGTCTGCAAACACTGATTACCACTGTCCAGCCCTTCGGCGGACAAACAGCCTGCTATTACAGCCAAATATTTCACATTTGGACTCATAAATCCAGGTCACCTGCTGCCATTTTTCTGCAGCTCAGTTGCTATGTTTTTATGCATATTTGCCTTTTTCTATGTTGAAGATATGGCTTTTTGGCCTCAATTTTTCCATGAGGATCTCTTTGGGCCAGGCTTCTCTAAATAATAGATAAGTGTAACTGAGTTCTTATGGTTGCTGTCAGTTCTGAGCTGATGGCACTGCTGGACATCTTCCGATTTGAAGGGTAAATATGTCAGGAAATATGAAAAACAAAGCCTGCTTTATGTAAAATATGACAGATAGAAACAAAAAAACACAGCATTAAGAACGCAATAAATCACGTAAAAAAAACCCCCGCAATTAACCTAATTTAACTAATACAGTTATAGCCAGAAATTTTTGGAAGTTACGCATGTTTTGCTATTTTAGCTGTTTACCAAAACATATTCAAGATACAATTATATATTTAAGTTGGGCAACAAGTGTGGACTCTGAGCTTTAATTTGAGGGTATTTACATCCTAATTGAAGTGAGTTCAGGAATTGCAGCTCTTTAATATGTAATTGGTTACTTATCTCAAAAGCTCTGTAATGGGCTATTCCCTCGTTAATCCATCATCAAGATTAAGCATGAAAAAAAGGTCTGGAGCTGACTCCAGGTGTTGCACTTGTATTTAGAAGCTGTTGGTGTTAACCCATAATATGCTGTCAAATGAGCGCTCAATTAAAGAGAAATGGACCATTATTAGGCTGAAAAAAAGAAGAAATCCATTAGAGAAATAGCAGAAATGTTGGGAATTTCCAAATCAACAGTTTGGTACATTTTGCAAAAAAAGTCGTGCACTGGTGAGCTTGAGAACTCAAGAATGCCTAGATGTCCACAGAAGACAACAGGGGTGGATGATAAAGGAATTCTTTTCATGGTGAAGAAAAACCACTTCACAACATACAGCCAATTGAAGAACACCCTCCAGGTAGTAGGTGTTTCAGTATCTAAGTCAATGATAAAGAGAAGACTTCATGAGAGAAAATACAGAGGGTTCACTACAAGTGCAAACCATTAATCAGTCTTACAAATAGAAAGGTCAGATTAGACTTTGCAAAAAAAAAATATCTATAGAAGCCAGCCCAGTTCTGGAAAATCTTTCTTTGGAGAGATGAAGCTAAGATCAACCTGTACCAGAATGATGGGAAGAAAAAGGTATGGAGAAAGCTTAGAATGGCTAATGATCCAAAGCACACCACATCCACTGTAAAACATGGTGGAAGCAGTTTGATGGCCGGGCATGCATGGCTTATAATGGCACTGGATCATTAGTGTTTATTGATGATGTGACTGAAGACAGAAGCAGCTGGATGTATTCTAATGTGTACAGGGCTATACTTTCTGCTCAGGTTCAACCAAATGCATCAAGGTTGGTTGGACGGCACTTCACAGTACAGATAGACAATAACTCAACACATACTGCGAAAGCAACCCATGAGTTTTTTACAATGCTCAAATCAATCACCAGATCTCAACCCCATGGAGCGGCATTTCACATGCTTTAGGCTACATTCCCAAGATGAGATTTTTTGAGTTTTTGATGCTGTTTGTTATAGCTGCCTCAAAAACGCAGCATCTTACAGTTCCAGCAAAGTGGATGGGATTTCTAGAAATCTCTTGCCAACTGGGCTTTTTTTTTACAGAGCATAAACTGACCTGCGGTGAATTTTTGAAATCCGCAGCAGGCCAATTTCTCTTGCGGGTACGCTGAGATTTTTGTGCAAATTTCCCCTATAAACTTACATTAGATGTGGAAAATCTGAGGAACAAAATGCACATGTGGTTTTAGTGCATTTCTGCATCGGATCCCATCAAAATCACATGTAATCCACACCTAAGAATGTCAGTAAACTTTTGTTAAAGCCAAATACCAGGACGTTTCAGAAACAAAGCAACTTTAGTTAAAGCATGTCACACCAAACAGAGACTAAAAAAGCAGCTTAAAAAAATACCATAAAAACGCCTGTTAAAAAAACGCAATGAAAAAACATAAGTAACCTAACTTACATAAGAGATGCAGAAATTCTGCAACATGAAAAACTCAGCAAACGCTCATTGTGGGAATAAGGCAGAAAAACGCACAAACAAGCAACAACTGAAATCGGCCGCAGTAAAGGCCTGACATAGCATCACACAGGAGGAAACCCAGTGTTTGGTGACGTCCATGGCTTCCAGGCTTCAGGCAGTCATTGCCTGAAAAGAATTATTTACAAAGTATTAAATATGAACATTTTATTCATGGTAAAGTTCATTTGTCCAATCACTTTTGAGCCCCTGAAATGAGGCTTTGTAAAAAATTATTTCAATTTTTAATGTTTCACAGAATAATTTTGTTCAACCCCTTTAATTTTAACCCCTTCAGTCCCCGGGCACTTTCCGTTTTTGCGGTTTTGTTTTTTTGCTCCTTTTCTTCCGAGAGCCGTAACTTTTTTATTTTTCTGTCAATCTTGCCATATGTGGGCTTGTTTTTTGCGGGACGAGTTATACTTTTAAATTAAACCGTAGGTTTTACCATATAGTGTACTGGAAAACAGCAAAAAAAATTCCAAGTTTGGAAAAACTGCAAAAAAAGTGTGATCGCACAATAGTTTTTGGGATGTTTTATTCACAGTGTTCACTATATGGTAAAACTGATGTATCTATGTGATGCCTCAGGTCGGTGCGAGTTTGTAGACACCAAACATGTATAGGTTTACTTGTATCTAAGGGGTTAAAAAAAATTCATAAGTTTGTCCAATAAAAGTGGCGCACGTTTTGCGCCATTTTCCGAAACTCGTAGTGTTCTCATTTTTCGGGATCTATGGCTCAGTGACGGCTTATTTTTTGCGTCTCGATCTGACATTTTTAATGGTACCATTTGTGCGAAGATGCTACATTTTGATCGCCTGTTATTGCATTTTGCGTAAAACTTGCGGCGACCAAAAAACGTAATTTTGGCGTTTGGAATTTTTTTGCCACTACGCCGTTTACCAATCAGATGAATTGATTTTATATTTTGATAGATCGGGCATTTCTGAACGCGGCAATACAAAATATTTGTATATTTATTTATTTTTTAACCCTTTAATTTTCAATGGGGTGAAAGGGGGGTGATTTGAACTTTTAGGGGTTTTTTTTTAATTTTATTAGTCCCCCTAGGGGGCTATAGCGATCAGCAATCCGATCGCTCTGATTTATCTGCTGATCACAGCTACACAGCTGTAAACAGCAGATACGGTCACTTCCTGTTCCATTCGGCTCCGGGCCGGGTGAAAACGAAAGTGAAACGTCATAGCTGCAGGCGTCATCAAATGACCCTGTGCTACCATGGCAACCACCGAAAGTCACGTGATTACGCACGTGACTTCCGGTGGGGGCGGCGGTAAGTAAAAATCATGGCCGGGCGCATATAGATCTCGCTGCCAGACTTTGGCAGCGAGATTTAAGGGGTTAAATGTTGCGAGTGGAAGCGATTCCACTCACAACATGCAGGCACATGTCAGCTGTTTTCAACAGCTGATATGTGTGCCGATCGCCAACGCCTGCCCGCGGCAGGGGTGGGGCTTAACGTGACACGCTCCATGACGGATAGATCCGTCCAAGGTCGTGAAGGGGTTAAACCTGAAAGTCTATACTTCCATAAAGCCCAAATTATGAAGATTGAGGCATTGTCCAAATATTTCTGGACTTAACTATAGGTGTAGAAATAAAAAACTCCCCAAATGTACCTACAAGAATTGATGCTGTTTAAGACTAAAGGTGGTTATTCCAAATATTGATTTGATTTAGATTTGTTCATTCACTTTGCATTTTGTTTATTGATAAAAATGAACTCTTAATACTATTTGCACAGTTTAGTATGTCCATCACATTGAACACAGCTAAACCGTTTAGCTCCATTCAATGTTTATATCTGACTACAAGAAAGTTTATAACAGCTAATCATCGGACCTTCCAGGTGCTGGATCGCCACCTTTTTGAAATTATTGACCTATACTGAGGCTAGGTCATCAATATCAGATGCCTTGGCAGAACCTTCAGCTGTACCCTTTGTGACCAGTTCCTGGAGGTTGGCTTCTCCGTACAATCACAGTTCTTATAGTTAATACATCCTGTCACATATGAAAATTGAACCTCTTATTTATTGTACAAGTTTTATATATCCTTAGAAGTTGCCATACAAATACATTTTTTTTTCTCTTAATGGAAGGATTCATTTTAAAACATTAAATGGTGGCATGCACTCTTTCCAGTACCCCTGTGGCTCAATATTATTGCAATTACACATGTTTTGTCATACACATGTTTATTTCCTTTGTGTGTTGAAAGAACACAAAAAAAGCAAATCGGACAACACATCACACAAAACCCCAAATGGGCCATACAAAATTGTTGTCAACTTTCCAAAATTGTGGGTAAACAACTTTGTTTCAAACATGTGATACTGGTTCAAACTCACCAGTGGCAAGTAACAGGTGTGGGCAATATGAAAATCACACCTGAAATCAAAGAAAAAGAGAAGTTGACTCAGTCTTTAAGCCAATAGAAAATATAGTGCCCATAGGTATTCATCAACATTATTATGGTGGAGTCCCCTGAAAAAATCCTGAATAAAGCATTAGACGAACTAGGTATTGATAAATTATTATTTAGTATTAGTATTTAGTCATAGACATCAATAACATCAGACCAATAAAGATCAGTGCAGATACTGACAGGAGGCTCAGACCACTAACGAAGAGGTGCCAAGATTACGTGTGCCGTTGATGAATCACAATGCCCAGTTCCCCGACACGTGTTTCGTACACAACTGTGTCAGGAGGCCTCCGCCATCCCTCCCTTCCCCAGCGAGCCAAGTACATTCAAGTTATAACACGCACCCCCATTTTCCTCCCAAATTTGGAAAAAAATGATCCTTATAGTCCGAAAAATATGGTATGCCTTTCATCATTTCCTTGACACTGTCCCTTGAGTCTCTAAATATTATGATCATGAGCACAGAAATAACAAAAAACAAGGCTTCATGTCATCTTGTACATATTTGTCTGTGCAGGACAAAATTCTACTGGAAAGTTATTTTTATATATAAATCAGCAAGATCAATCACTGTATATTAAAAAATAATGTATAGAAAGAATCCAGCTCACCCTCAAAAGGAGCCCCAGCACTCTGGAGCATGGGAATGTGCTGTTCATATGTAGTAGATAGCAAACAAAAAAGTTCCAGCTCTACTATGTGCAGAAAAATGTAGTTCATAGAAAAAAGGTTTAAAATTCAGACACCAACTGTCATCTACAAAAATACATAAAAAATACATAGATTTACGCGTTTCAGATGACATCCATCCTTAATCATGATAACACTGCAAGCGCTATGTACAGGTAAATAGGATATGATTCCATGCACATGTGTGGCTTAATTAATTCAGATACGTGATTTCATTATATGCCAATGTATAAATGGATAGCACATTGTTAGATCCTTGTTCACATCATAGCACCTATAGACAAAGATGGATAAAGAGATAGTTGTTACTTTGCATAATAAGTAGAATATGCTTGATTTGAAAATCTGTTTCAACAGAACTCAGTAGTTGCCAATCTGTGAATACTTAATATATTGTTAGAACATTGTTCACATTCTAGCATCTAGGGACCAGGATAAATAAAGAGATGGTTGTTCCTTTAAATATTGTCATGCAATAATGAGATTGCAGATACATAGAAAATACTTGACTAGGAAGTCTATTTTAAAATAATTTTCTCCTCTAAAAAAGGACCTTATAGAGGAAGTCAATAATAAACTACAGAAATTAATTGATAAATGAGTATCATTAAACCTTTTGGTTAAAAAAGACAAATTATCTTCAAGTGAAAAAATAAAAGTACTCCCACTTTATAGGCACTTCGTTAAACACACAAAAGGAGCCGTCCCCCTCCTATGCGTCCCATAGTTTCTGGATTTGGGTCCCCTGGCGAGAGGTTTTGGGGGGATGGCTTGACCATCTTATCCATCCTCTCGCTCAGAAGGTCCCTTGTTCTCACAGGGACTCTAGTGAAGTATTGCAAATGATTGATGAAATTATACGGCTACCTAATTCAGTGGTGTAAAAAAAAGTGTTTGCCCCTTCCTAATTTCTTATTATTTTGCATGTTTGTCACACTTAAATGTTTCAGATCACCAAACAAATTTAAATATTAGGCAAAGATAATGCAGGCAAAAATGCAATGCAGTTTCTAAATGAAGGTCTTTAATATTAAGGGAAAAGAAATCCAATTCTACAGGGCCATGTGTGAAAATGTGATTGCCCCTTAAACCTAATAACTGGTTGGGCCACCCTTAGCTGCAAAAACTGCAATCAAGCGTTTGTGATAACTGGCAATGAGTCCTTTACAACAGCTCTTGAGTTTTGGCCCACTCATCTTTGCAGAATTGTTGTAATTCCGCCACAATGGAGGGTTTCCGAGCATGAGCTTCCTTTTTAAGGTCCTGCTACAGCACCTCAATCAGATTAAGGTCAGGACTTTGACTAGGACACTCCAAAGTCTTAATTTTGTTTTCTTAAGCCATTCAGAGCTGGACTTGCTGGTGTGTTTTGGATCAAAGTCCTGCTGCATAATCCAAGTGCGCTTCAGTTTGAGGTCACGAATAGATGGCCGGACATTCTCCTTCAGGATTTTTTGGTAGACAGCAGAATTCATTGTTCCATTTACCCCAGCAAGTTTTCCAAGTCCTTTAGCAGCAAAACAGCCACAGGCCATGACACTATCACCACCATATTTTACAGTTGGTATGATGTTACTTTTCTGAAATGCTGTGTTTCTCATATGCCAGATGTAATGGGACATACACCTTCCAAAAAGTTCAACTTTTCTCTTATCAATCCACAGAGTATTCTCTCAAAAGTCTTGAGGATCATCAAGACGTTTTCTGGCAAAACTGAGACGATCCTTTATGTTCTTTTTGCTCAACAGTGGTTTTTGTCTTGGAACTCTGCCATGTACTCAATTAGTGCTCAGTTTCTTTCTTATGGTGGACACATGAACACTAACCTTAACCGAGGCATGTGAGGCCCTTCAGTTCTTTGGACGTTGTTGTGGGGTCTTTTGTGACCTCTTTCTTAAGTTATCGCTGCACTCTTGGGGTAACCGGAAGGTTCACCACTGTTCCATGATTTCACCATTTGAGAATAATGGCTCTCACTATGGTTTGCTGGTGTCCCAAAGCTTTGGAAATGGCTTTAGAACTTTTTTTCCGACTGAGCTCAATTACTTTGTTTCTCATTTTTCCCTGAATTTCTAAGGTTTGCGGCATGATGTCTACTTTTGAGTTTTTTTGGTGTACTTCAGTTTGTCAGCCAGGTTCTATTTAAGTGATTTCTTGATTGAGAACATGTGTGGCAGTAATCAGGCCTGGGTGTGGTTACGGAAGTTAACTCAGCTTCCCAAAGGTGTCATAAACCACAGTTAATTTATGTTTTAATCAGGGGCAATCACTTTTTCACATAGGGACCTGTAGGTTTGGACTTCTTTTTCCCTTAATAATAAAGACGTTAATTTATAATAATTTATAAATACATTTTTCATTTAAAGAAACAGTGACTTTTCCTCAGATTTTTAAAATTACATAATGGAAGTGGTTTCTGTCTTAAAGGGAACCTGTCATGTATTACTAAATACCCTATCTAAACAGCCATTTATTCTGTCTTACACCTAAACGCATGTTTAAAAACAGTCTTTATAAACTCTGATCTTAATCTGCTAATTAGGCTTTTGGCTACCCAAAGGGGCAATAGTTTCCCCTGGGCATGATAACATGATTTGCAAGAAGCCGACTTTCTGCAATAACATCATAGTTCCTCTGAAGTCGGGTATATGTTTCCTGGCTTCAGACAGGCACACTGCACATGTCCACAAGTGACACTGCACATGTCCGAAAGTGAAGATGACAGCGGTTTCACTTCCGGACATGCACAGTGTGCCTCTGAAGCCGGGACGCATCCTCCCAGCTTCAGAGGCACTATGATGTTAGTGCAGAAAACCACGCACATGCTCGGGAATAGCAGAGATCTGGCAATGATGTGAATTTTCTGCAAATCACTTTATCACGCCCACAGGGACCTCATATCATGCTGATGACTAGTCTGGGGAAATTAACGCCTTATCGACTGGTTAAAAGCCTAATTAGCATATTGAAACCATAGGTTATAAAGACAGTGGGGGCTGGTTAGTTAGGCTATTTAGTAATAAATATATAAATGCTGGTGGGTGGGAGTGCATCGGGGACATGACAGGTTCCCTTTAATTAGAAATCATTTATTTTTGTTTCAATGGCCAAATATATAAGCAGACAATAGGTGTATCCGCAAGAGCTAAATACTCACGATTTCTCGAAAATCTTATGATGAGCTGTGGGAAGGATTTATATATCTACAATGAGGAGAATCCCTTTTGGCAAAGTATCAGACTGTATGGCAGATACATTGATGATATCTTCATCATTTGGAATTTTGATGAATCTGGCATGCAGTCTTTTTGCAGAATTCTTGAATTGCAATGCATTTAATTTAAAATTCAGGTATAATCACCAGATTAACACCATTAAGTTTCTTGGTTTAGAACTAACAGGTATAATATGAAGCCCCATTCAGACTAGTACGTTTAGGAAGCCCACCACTGGTAATACTACTGTATATTACACGCTAGCAGTCAACATCCTGGACATACAATTAAGGCCATCCCAAGTGGGGAATTTAATAGAGGCAAACGAAACTATAGCACTAATAATTCTTATAAAAATGAAATTAAAGAAATAGGAATAGAATATAAAAAAATGGATGATAAAACGACCTGAATAAATGGTTGAAAATAAGTCATATCCCCTGTGAAGAACCTACTACATTAGTAATACAATATAGTAGCCAATACAATAAAATAAAGGATTTTTTATTTTTTTTTAATCTGTCAATATTTAGAACTAATTAAAAAACTTCAAAAATTATAGACAGAGGAGTCAGAGCTATATATAGGAAAGCACCGTCATTGGGATTGATATTATCCTGTATTAATTTGAGAACTATGGAAACAAATATATGAGAAGGTAATTGGCTCCATATTCAAGGTTTTTACAAATGCGGTTTATTGCCATGTAAATTTTGCTCAAATATTAATAAGAGCAACATTTTACAAATTAATCTAAATGTGAACAATATAATATAAAACATCTCTAAATAGTAAAGGCCCCGTCACACTAAGCAACATCGCTAGCAACATCGCTGCTAACGAACAACTTTTGTGACGTTGCTAGCGATGTTGCTGTGTGTGACATCCAGCAACAACCTGGCCCCTGCTGTGAGGTCGTTGGTTGTTGCTGAATGTCCTGGGCCATTTTTTAGTTGTTGCTGTCCCGCTGTGAAGCAAAGATCGCTGTGTGTGACAGCGAGACAGCAACAACTAAATGTGCAGGCAGCAGGAGCCGGCTTCTGCGGAGGCTGGTAACCAATGTAAACATCGGGTAACCAAGAAGCCCTGTCCTTGGTTACCCGATATTTACCTTTGTTACCAGCCTCCGCCCTCTCACTGTCAGTGCCGGCTCCTGCTCTGTGCACATGTAGCTGCAGGACACATCGGGTTAATTAACCCGATGTGTGCTGTAACTAGGAGAGCAGGGAGCCAGCGCTAAGCGGTGTGCGCTGCTCCCTGCTCTGTGCACATGTAGCTGCAGGACACATCGGGTTAATTAACCCGATGTGTGCTGTTACTAGGAGAGCAGGGAGCCAGCGCTAAGCATTGTGCGCTGCTCCCTGCTCTCTGCACATTTAGCTGCAGCACACATCGGGTAATTAACCCGATGTGTGCTGTAACTAGGAGAGCAGGGAGCCAGCGCTAAGCATTGTGCGCTGCTCCCTGCTCTCTGCACATTTAGCTGCAGCACACATCGGGTAATTAACCCGATGTGTGCTGTAACTAGGAGAGCAGGGAGCCAGCGCTAAGCATTGTGCGCTGCTCCCTGCTCTGTGCACATTTAGCTGCAGCACACATCGGGTAATTAACCCGATGTGTGCTGTAACTAGGAGAGCAGGGAGCCAGCGCTCAGTGTGCGCTGCTCCCTGCTCTCTGCACGTGTAGCTGCGTGCGCTGGTAACCAACGTAAATATCGGGTTGGTTACCCGATATTTACCTTAGTTACCAAGCGCAGCATCTTCCACGCGGCGCTGGGGGCTGGTCACTGGTTGCTGGTGAGCTCACCAGCAACTCGTGTAGCCACGCTCCAGCGATCCCTGCCAGGTCAGGTTGCTGGTGGGATCGCTGGAGCGTCGCAGTGTGACATCTCACCAGCAACCTCCTAGCAACTTACCAGCGATCCTTATCGTTGTTGGGATCGCTGGTAAGTTGCTTAGTGTGACTGGACCTTAACTCTTGTTTTATGATTTATAATAAAGAGTGTGTATAAGGTAATCTGTCTCCAGGATTTTGCAATGTAAGCTGAGGACAGCATGCTGTGAGGGCTGAAAAAGTAAAAAAAAATGGTGCTTCTTGTGAGGTAAATCCGGAGATATGACGATAAATCATGATATTCAAGTATGTCAGGAAGCCCTCTCCTGGTGTCACCCCCCCTTTCCTTCACACAACTGGTTTAGCAACAAATCCCATGGCCATGTCCTGTGATATGGAAATTAGGTGGCTTAGGGACAATGGACACAGGATGACTCCCTGCCGTGACCCTGTAGTGGGGGCTGCTAGCTAGTTAGCAAGGCTATGGAAATAGCCAGACAGAACGACTCCGGTAAAAAATGGTTCATATCTCGCAAGCCATATTTCCGATAAATATGGCAACCATAAAAATGGTGTCTCCGCATGTGGACGATGCCGGCACCCCCTTTTTATGGGAGCAGGACATTGGGAAATGCCCCAGGCGTGATATCAGCCAATGGGGAACTGGCAGACAGGTCATGAGTCCCCTCGTTCTGTAGCTAAATTCATAACTGTCACAATGAGAGCATTGGCGTCCGCCTACGACGCTCCCAGGCAAAGTTATGGCCCATATTCCATGTTGGGATATTGTCCATAACTCAAGCCAGGGGTGGAGCAGTGCTCCCTGTGAGGTCACGAAGGTAGGAGGGGACCTGGATTTGGCCAGGTTGATAACCCTACTTCGGCCATTTTCCAGTGTTCTTTCGCTGGGGGCACGTGTAGGAAACATCTGTGGGAAGGATCCTAGAAACCTGGTCTACAGCGCCCCCCTGTGGCCAGACGCAACAAGGTAACTGCTGGAACTGTGTATGCCTGTTTGTAACCCATGCTTTGATTGTAACTGTACTCTGACATATGTATATTCTGTAGATTCCCTATTGTATATATTGTAGTTTCTAGTGTGCTTTAGGCTGATTAAATTATATAATTAATCTTGGGCTGTTCTGTTATCTCGATCTTGAATCCCACGTCTGTGTGTTCGGCTAATAGTTACCGTAAATCGGTTGGTGGCAGCGAATTGTGCCAAGGATTATTGTGGGGAGGCCAGTGAGATTCGGGGAGATTTTATATATTCCGCCCGCGGAGGTCGGGGGAATATATACCTTACTCTCACCGGGGACCCTTCAATAATCGGCATAAGTAGTATAGCGGCCTCCTTGCTTATTGTCGGGCAATTCCATAATTGGCCTGACTATAAGAGGGGCGCTAGAGAGCGCGTCACGTGCTCTGTCTGTCGGTCGGGAGGTATAAAGGAGGGGTGACCCCCACTTGTTACCCCCCGATTGTGACGTACTGGTAGCCAGCGCGGGGGATTTCTGAGTGACCCCCCCGGTGGTTTGTGACATATTGGTGGCATAGCGGTGGGATCGAGATAATAGTGTGTGTGAGTGTGAGACCCATACTCCCAGACACTAAAGACTGCCTGCAGCAGCTGTGGCTGCTGGGGTCTTCAGACTAGCTCAACACTAGAGTGTCAGAGTGCAGATACTGTACGGTGTGTGGAGGCATCAGGTGTCAGTTCTGTGTCAGTGACCAAAAGTCTGCAAGAATGGCTGATGGCACCAGGAGCAGAGCTATGCAACTGGCCAATGCTAAAGCAGGAGCCGAAGAGAGGGAGGACGGTGCTGTGGACAGTAATGAGGAGGTTGCCCACGAGTCCTCCAGGAGCTCGACGCCAGAAAACCGTTCTGCAGAGGACAGCGCACAAGCTGGCAATTATGGACAAGATGAGGAGCAGCTCACCCAAGGGTCCTCAACGAGCCAGATGCCAGCCCTCCGCTCTGCAAGGGACAGTGAATCACCAGGCTCCGCAGCGGGCCGCAGATCACCACGTGCCATTCCACCGAGCCTGGGAGGCTCGGATAGCCTTCTTCAAATGGCTATGGCCCTTCTCCAGGCTGGAGACCAGGAGGGCTACAAGGGACTCCTGGCAGAGCGCAGGGCAGAGCGGCAAGCAGCGCGTGAGGCTGAGGCTGCGGAGCGGCAGGCAGCGCGTGAAGAGCGCCAGGCAGAGCGTGACTACCAGCTGCAGCTAGCTCAGCTCCGGCCCTCATCAGCCACACGTGACCTTCAAGACACCAAACTTCCAAAGGTCCGTGTTGAGGACTTCCCAGTGCTGGAGAAGGATGGAGACTTGGACTCTTTCTTGACTGCTTTTGAACGGACTTGCTTGCAGCACCATCTGAACAAGGACCAGTGGGCCAAATACCTGACCCCCCGTTTAAGGGGTAAGGCCCTGGATATCCTTGGGGACTTGCCTGCTGAGGCAGATCAGGGCTACGACACCATCAAGCGGGCCCTGATCCAACAGTACAACCTCACTCCAGAGTCCTACCGCAAGAAGTTCCGGAGCCTACAGAAGGGACCAAAGGACTCCTGGGCTGACCACCGGCGGGCACTTGCCCGAGCTGCCGACCACTGGACCCAAGGCCTGCAGCTTTCCACCGGACCGGAGATCCTGGACTTGTTCATCACGGAGCAACTCTTGTGGAACTGCCCTGAGGATCTCCGCCAGTTCATCCGAGACCAGAAGCCAAAGGGGTCCACGGCTACAGCTGCCCTTGCCGATGACTACACCAACAACCGGGCCCCTGAGGCCAGGAGAGCGGCCACCAGCAGCACCTGGAGAGGGGGTAAGATGAATTCTGCGACTGCCCCGCCTGCCCCTAGACTGCAGGGGGTGTCCCCCTCAACTCCCCTCTCCAGGCCCGTGGCAGAACCAAGACGGTGCCACCAGTGCAACCTACCTGGACACTTCAAGGCCATGTGCCCTCAGCGTCCCAAGGCCCCGGCTCCGTCCCCGTCCCAAGGGCCGCCCAAGGTGTATTGTGTGGGTGGGGGTGGTGGTAGGTCCCTGGACAGCTTCCAACCTGTCACTGTCGGCCAGTCTGTGACCATAGGACTGCGAGACAGCGCCTCGGAGGTGACTCTGGTGCGGCCTGAGATGGTGTCCCCCCAAGACTTGATCCCTGGAAAAACCCTCGCTGTCTCCGGGATTGGAGGCACTGACCCGGCGCTGCCTGTTGCTGACATTTATGTGGACTGGGGCGCAGGGCGGGGGG
The DNA here is from genome assembly GCF_048569485.1 of Anomaloglossus baeobatrachus. Lineage (NCBI taxonomy): Eukaryota > Metazoa > Chordata > Amphibia > Anura > Aromobatidae > Anomaloglossus > Anomaloglossus baeobatrachus. The sequence goes on from NC_134356.1 coordinate 429,857,740, forward strand.
TGAGGGAGGTGGGGGTAACTGATCGGATCCCTGCAAACGTGCTACTTGGGACAGATTTGGGGCAGATAACCTCCCAGTTTGGGCCCCAACCAAGGGCTGAACCTTCAGCCAGTCCTGACATGCCTCCGGACAATGTTAATGTGTTATCTATGAATGATGTAAGGGAGGAGGGAGTGAACTCTGATATTTCTGCTTGCATAGACACCATAGACACACACTCAGCTGCAGCTGTGACAGGGGAGGGGGTCAGAGAAAGGTGTGACAATGCCTCTACAAGTAACCAGCCAGTGAGCTGGGATCTGTTGCCCTCTGCAGGGATAAGCAGAGAGCAGGGTGCTGCAGGGGGAGGACCAGTGTGTGGGGTGGGGGCTACCACAGCAAATGTGGGGTCCCCAGAGATTTCACAGCGGGGTTCTGTTGCTGCAGGAGGGGAACAGGCAGGTGAGATTGGGGCCGGTCCAGGAGCGGAAGTGCTCCCAGGTAAGATCTCGGTGCATGGTTCCCCCACAACCGGGGTGTCAGGAAGCCAGGTAGGTCTGCCTGAACCGGCGACTTGGTCAGGAACGGAGGAGGAGCAGGCACGACCCACGGTCGCAGCGGCTGTGGCCGCTGTCACCCGCAGTGGGAGTGCTGGAAGCCAAGGGGCCTCCCGGAGGTCCGATAGCTCTTCCCCTTCTGACCAAGTGGCAGCCGAGTCAGGTGGAGGCCAGGACACAGGTCCCGGGGTACTGACTGAAGATGTGACAGTCTCGTCGATTCTGGCCACATCTAGTCAGGGGTTTCAGGCGGCGTTAGAGGCTGACGACAGCCTGAAAGCTCTTAAGGAGCAGGCGGCACAGCCTCCCTCGGACTCGGACCCGGAGCGAGTGGTCTGGGACCAAGGACGGCTGTACCGGGCCACGGTCCAGCAGGGTTCACCGGAGGCGTGGCCCAGGGACCGACAGTTAGTGGTACCCTATCCGTTCCGGACGGAGTTGTTGCGGATCGCACATGAGATTCCGATGGCCGGACACCTAGGGATCGCTAAGACCAAGGCCAGGTTAAACCAGCATTTCTACTGGCCAAAAATGGGGGCCGATGTGGCTGCCTACTGCCGTTCGTGTGAAACCTGTCAGAGAGTGGGGAAGGCGGGGCCACGCCCCAAAGCCCCACTAGTATCTCTGCCAATCATCGATGAGCCTTTCAGGAGGGTGGCTGTGGATCTGGTCGGCCCGCTGGCCATCCCCAGCAGCTCCGGGAAACGCTTCATACTGACGGTAGTGGACTATGCCACCCGGTACCCAGAAGCAGTGGCCTTGTCGTCCATTCGGGCTGACAAGGTGGCCACCGCATTGCTGGAGATTTTCTCCCGAGTGGGTTTTCCCCAGGAAATGCTCACTGATCGGGGGACCCAATTCATGTCCCAGCTGATGGAGGCCCTCTGTAAGCAAGTCCAGGTGCGACATCTGGTGGCCAGCCCGTACCATCCACAGACTAATGGCCTGTGCGAGCGGTTCAATGGCACCTTAAAGCAGATGCTTAAGATGTTGGTCGACTCCCATGGGCGTGACTGGGAGCGGTATCTCCCACACCTGTTATTTGCTTACCGGGAGGTTCCACAGGCCTCAACAGGATTCTCACCGTTTGAGCTCCTGTACGGGCGGCGTGTGCGGGGCCCCCTGGCTCTGGTGAAAGAGGCTTGGGAAGGGGATTTGGCCACCCCTGGAGTGTCGGTTATCGAGTATGTCATGCGCTTCCGGGACAAAATGCAGGCCTTGACGCAACTGGTACACGACAATATGGCTCAAGCCCAGGCCGATCAGAAGCGTTGGTACGACCAGAACGCTTGTGAGAGGACCTACCAAGTGGGTCAAAAGGTGTGGGTACTGGTCCCCGTACCACAGGACAAGCTTCAGGCAGCCTGGGAAGGCCCATACCTCGTGTACCAGCAGCTCAACCCTGTAACGTACCTGGTCACCCTGGACCCTGCCCGTGGAAGGCGGAAGCCCTTCCATGTGAACATGATGAAGGCACATCATGAGCGGGAGGCATGTGCGCTCCCCGTGTGCAACCTGCCCGAGGAGGGAGAAGCGGAAACCCTCTTGGATATGCTAGCCCAGGTTAGGGCAGGCGGATCCATTGAGGATGTGGAGGTTGGCCACCAGCTCTTGGAAGACCAACGGTCCCAGCTGTGGGCCACCCTCCTCCCCTTCCGGGGGTTGTTTACCAACCAGCCCGGAAGGACTGACTTGGCTGTCCATCACGTGGACACTGGGGATCATCCCCCGATCCGGCGTTCAGCATATCGGGTCTCCCTGGAGGTGCAGCAACACATGCGCCAGGAGATTGACGAGATGCTGAAGCTGGGGGTGATCCAGGCATCCAACAGCGCTTGGGCCTCGCCTGTAGTCCTTGTCCCTAAGAAGGACAGAACCACTCGGTTCTGCGTGGACTACAGGGGGCTCAATGCTGTCACGGTCGCCGATGCGTACCCAATGCCACGCATCGATGACCTGCTCGATCAGTTGGCCGGGGCTCAGTACCTGACCATCATGGACCTGAGCCGGGGATATTGGCAGATCCCCCTGACTCGCAAGGCCAGGGAACGCTCTGCCTTTATTACCCCATTTGGACTGTACGAGTCCACGGTGATGCCATTCGGGATGAGGAATGCCCCTGCCACTTTCCAGCGGATGGTCAACACCCTGCTCAAGGGACTTGAAGGGTACGCGGCCGCGTACCTGGATGACATTGCCGTCTTCAGTCCCACCTGGGAAGATCACCTAGAGCATCTAGCACAGGTGCTCAGGCGGGTCCACCGGGCAGGTTTGACCATCAAGCCGGGCAAGTGTCAGCTGGCCATGAGCGAGGTCCAGTACCTCGGTCACCGGGTAGGTGGGAGAACACTGAAGCCCGAGCCTGAGAAAGTGGAAGCCATCGCATCCTGGCCCACCCCCAGGACCAAGAAGCAGGTGATGTCCTTCTTGGGGACCGCTGGGTACTATAGGAGGTTTGTTCCATGCTATAGTAGCCTGGCAAAGCCCTTGACGGACCTCACCAAGAAGAAGCTGCCCTCTGCAGTCGATTGGACAATGGACTGCGAGACAGCCTTCCGGGCCCTAAAGGACGCCCTGTCCAGCCCGCCCGTGCTACAGGCAGCCGACTTCACGCGGCCGTTTGTAGTACAGACCGACGCCAGTGACTTCGGCCTCGGTGCGGTGCTCAGCCAGGTGGACTCTGCGAGCCAAGAGCACCCAGTCTTGTACCTGAGCAGGAAGCTGTTACCAAGGGAAGTTGCCTATTCCACGATGGAAAAGGAGTGCCTGGCCATAGTGTGGGCCCTGCAGCGTCTGCAACCCTATCTATACGGGCGCCACTTCATCGTGGAGACGGACCACAATCCCCTCAGCTGGTTGCACACCGTCTCTGGGACGAATGGGCGATTGTTGCGATGGAGCCTTGCGCTCCAGCAATACAACTTCATCATTCGCCACAAAAGGGGCCGTGACCACGGTAACGCAGACGGGCTGTCCCGACAAGGAGAGGTCGCGGACGGGCGCACGGGGGAACACCGGAGTGTGCTGCCCCCTAGCGCCCTCAAAAGGGGGGAGGTGTGAGGTAAATCCGGAGATATGACGATAAATCATGATATTCAAGTATGTCAGGAAGCCCTCTCCTGGTGTCACCCCCCCTTTCCTTCACACAACTGGTTTAGCAACAAATCCCATGGCCATGTCCTGTGATATGGAAATTAGGTGGCTTAGGGACAATGGACACAGGATGACTCCCTGCCGTGACCCTGTAGTGGGGGCTGCTAGCTAGTTAGCAAGGCTATGGAAATAGCCAGACAGAACGACTCCGGTAAAAAATGGTTCATATCTCGCAAGCCATATTTCCGATAAATATGGCAACCATAAAAATGGTGTCTCCGCATGTGGACGATGCCGGCACCCCCTTTTTATGGGAGCAGGACATTGGGAAATGCCCCAGGCGTGATATCAGCCAATGGGGAACTGGCAGACAGGGCATGAGTCCCCTCGTTCTGTAGCTAAATTCATAACTGTCACAATGAGAGCATTGGCGTCCGCCTACGACGCTCCCAGGCAAAGTTATGGCCCATATTCCATGTTGGGATATTGTCCATAACTCAAGCCAGGGGTGGAGCAGTGCTCCCTGTGAGGTCACGAAGGTAGGAGGGGACCTGGATTTGGCCAGGTTGATAACCCTACTTCGGCCATTTTCCAGTGTTCTTTCGCTGGGGGCACGTGTAGGAAACATCTGTGGGAAGGATCCTAGAAACCTGGTCTACAGCGCCCCCCTGTGGCCAGACGCAACAAGGTAACTGCTGGAACTGTGTATGCCTGTTTGTAACCCATGCTTTGATTGTAACTGTACTCTGACATATGTATATTCTGTAGATTCCCTATTGTATATATTGTAGTTTCTAGTGTGCTTTAGGCTGATTAAATTATATAATTAATCTTGGGCTGTTCTGTTATCTCGATCTTGAATCCCACGTCTGTGTGTTCGGCTAATAGTTACCGTAAATCGGTTGGTGGCAGCGAATTGTGCCAAGGATTATTGTGGGGAGGCCAGTGAGATTCGGGGAGATTTTATATATTCCGCCCGCGGAGGTCGGGGGAATATATACCTTACTCTCACCGGGGACCCTTCAATAATCGGCATAAGTAGTATAGCGGCCTCCTTGCTTATTGTCGGGCAATTCCATAATTGGCCTGACTATAAGAGGGGCGCTAGAGAGCGCGTCACGTGCTCTGTCTGTCGGTCGGGAGGTATAAAGGAGGGGTGACCCCCACTTGTTACCCCCCGATTGTGACGTACTGGTAGCCAGCGCGGGGGATTTCTGAGTGACCCCCCCGGTGGTTTGTGACACTTCTCTTATCTGTGTGCAAGCCATTGTTTACAGATCAGACCAGTCAGACACTGCCCCTGCTGTGATTGACACCTCACAGTCAATGTACAATCTCTATTGAGAGCCTGGTGTGGGCTGTGACAGCTCCCAACTTTGCTACACTCAATTCTGAGATAAAGTCAGAATGGCTGCACCCTGTAATCTAAGTTAAACATGGTTAGTTTCAGAATCTCTTTGTCTACATAATGCTGCTCTCAGATGAAGTAGCAAAAAGCTGCCCACAGATTCCTTTTAAATGTGAATTGAAATATGGCAGCATGCCATACACCCATTTAAAAATCAACTAAAGGATCACCTTTATGATATTGAAAATAATACCAGCAGAATTTTGGCACAGAAATCCTGACATTTTATTAATGTGTACCAAAGAAATGTGGAATTTTTGCATGCACCGTCGTATTTTTCGGACTATAAGACGCAGCGGACCATAAAACGCACCCTGGTTTTAGAGGAGGAAAATAGGAAAATAAAATTGTAAGCAAAAAATGTGATCATTACACACTGTTATGGGGCGAGGATCTGCTGCCTACACTGTTATGGGGGTAATGTCCCCAAATTCTCTGCTAAGGTACCCCATCCTGGTAATGATCCTCCTGCCTTGTATATGTACCCCATCCTGGTATATGCCCTTATCCTGCTATATACTGGCATCCTACTATATACCCCCATCCTGCTATATACCCCCATCCTGCTATATACTGCCATCCTGTCATATGCTCCCCATCCTGATATATACTGCCATCCTGCTATATGCCCTTATCCTGCTATATACCCCCATCCTGCTATATCCTGCCATCCTGCTATATGCCCTTATCCTGCTATATACCCCCATCCATCCTGCTATATGGCCCCATCCTGCTATATGGCATGTATCCTGTATCACACAAAAAATAAACGTTTATACTCCCCTTTCCTCGCTCCATGCAGCATCGCTCCTCCCCCTGTCTGTGGCGGCAGCAGTACTGCTGACCTGTGTGGAGCCGTCACTGTTCCCTGCAGTATCGCTCGTCCTGCTGTCTGCCAGTCAGCTAACCTGCGTGACTAGCGGCGAGCACAGCGATAACGTCATCGCTGTGCTCACCGCTCGCTACACAGATCAGCTGGCCAGCAGACAGGAGAAGATCGCGGTGCTGCAGGGGAACGGTGACCGGTGAGTGTACTGATTCACTGCCCCCGGCGCTGACCTGTGTGGAGCCGTTCCCCTGCAGCATCGCGATGTCCTCCTGTCTGCCGGCTGATGTATGTGGAGAGCGCGCACAGGGATGACGTCATCTCTGTGCTCACCGCTCGCTACACAGATCAGCTGGCCGGCAGACAGGAGGAGATTGCGGTGCTGCGGGGGAATGGTGACGGGTGAGTGTACCGTACTTATTCACTGCCCACCACACTGATGAGGATGCGCGGAGAGCAGTGAATACAGCCGCACATGATCACTCCAGGCTGTAGTTGCCAGGGGTGATCACGGCCGGCTGTTTAATATGTGCGCACCCCCCTACCCATCATTCCGCCCACCTGTCAGCGCTGAGAGATGATGGGCGGGAGGATGGGCGTGCATATGTAATGAGCGGGCCCACATGGTCACGGCAGGTGCTGTCACAGCCTGCTTGTGCCGCCGATGACCAGCTCCACCACAGCACCCTCATTCCCGGCCGCAGCCCTATATTCAGACCATAAGACGCACCCCCTACTTTCAGCCAACATTTGGGGGAAAAAGAGTGCGTCTTATGGTCCGAAAAATACGGTGTATGCCAAAAAAACAAATGAAAACTAGTAGCTGAAAAGGAGATAAAGATCCATTCTCAGAAATAGAGAAGCATTCTGGATATTTAAATTGGATACCAGGGTGTCCATGGGTCTTAATTAAAAAAAAAAAAAAAAAAAAAAAAAAGACATTGCTACGTCATCATTAATTAAATATTTGGAACTCTGTGTTCTAAATTAAATAAATAAATAAAAATTTAAAAATATATTAAATGTATGCAATGTTTATGGTCTACTAATATTATTTTCCACCAGCTACTTACATAATATATAACGTACTTATTTTTATTAATTTTGATGTAATGGCATTGAAAATGGTATTTTCTGAAGTATTTTCTGCATTGACGTTCAGCTATCGCTATTATGCAATCCATACATGCAGAGAATGATCAATTCACAGATACTCCTGGACAAATCATTTTTACCAGGTGATTTATCATCAAAAATATCACTGCCTACCCTTCATTTATGTGTAAAGATATTATATTGTTGCATGATATATGCACAAAATGTATTTTATGAGTTGTCTTACATATTTGGATTTTTATTGTGCTGAATTGTAGTTCTGCTCCAGAGAACCACATACATCTACTGCATTTTTTCCAAATGTACTTCCTAGTCAAGTAGTATCTGGGTATTTTCAATATCATTATGGAGTGACATTATTTAAAGGAACAACCATCTTTTTTATTTATCTTGGTACATAGCTGCTATTAAAGAACAGGTTTCTAAGGACGTGCTATCCATTCATACATTGGCATATAATGAAATCACATGTCTGAAAAAAATACAATGAACCTGTCACATGAAAGAATGCTTGTAACCTGCAGATATGGGGTTAATCTGCAGGTTATTAACATTTGGAACCTGCCTGGTACCTGGACATTAAACCCCACTGCTGGGAAGAAACTAACTTTAATCCTCCTGGTAGCGCTTCAGTTTCAGTCATGGAGGCGGCGCTGGCGCGAGTTCAGTCACCGCTCTGTGTATGTGTGCTGCCAGGTAGTCCTCCATATTCATTGAATATGGGTAGAAAGCTGCCAATCCGTGGTGTGCGAGGAGTCATAGAGCTCAGCATTCAAATATCTGCCAGATCTGCAGTAGAGAAAACAGTGACTTTATCAAAATGAGAGAAAACAGCTCAGTAAGTGACACATTGCTGGAGTCCAGGTCTCTGTCTCTACATTATGCTGCTCTCGGACGGGGTAGCAAAAACCTGTTGACAGATTCCCTTTACTGCACAAAATTATGAATTAAATTACTTTGTGAAAGAGGAATTTTATAAACCTCAAAAAAGTATGAAGCAGTATTAATAGGATTATCTCAATAAGTAAACAATCAGTACCAGGGCACTGAATAAGGCTATATCAGTTCCAATGCAATGTTAGCTTCTCTGGGAGACCTCAAAAGACAAACTCCTATACAGTTTTTTCAATTGAAAAATTAGGATAGTAATGAGTTCTGGAAGCCTCAGAGAAAAAAATGACAACTGTACCCCAACCAAAGTGTGAACAGAACCAGATGCTTAGACTCTGTCGAAAATTCTCAGAACAGAATGTACTACTCCTGTCTTTTGCTCACAGTCAATACCCTAGCCTGGATACAACCTGAAAAATAAGAGTTTCTATTTTCAGATTTTTCTCACATATTTAGCACAAAGGGCTTAAAGTACAAACCTTTTCTAATGAGAGAATGCAGAGTTTTCTCTGTATAGGACACCGAGTATCCATACGTTACAGCAAAGTGCACATGTTCAGGATTTATAGCAGAAACTTTTGCTGAAAATCCTGATTTGTTGGCGGAAAACAGTATATAAAATGTGCACATTTTTGTCACTTTTTTACATGTGTTTTAGCTGTGGAGTTTTCCTCTCTCATTAGTATGGATGAAATCTACACGAGATATGCTGCAAGAATTGACATGCTGGAGATTTAAAGGGAACCAATCACCAGTATTTTCGTATATAAGCTAAAGCCAGGGCTATACTGGCACTATCAAGCTGATTCTATACTTACCTGTAGTGGTCAGCTCAGATGTTTAGGTTTTGAAATCCAAAAAAGTAAAGTTTATAAAATTAGCTGCTTGTTGAGTGACAGTTGCACTGGAGCAGATCATATATTCATAGTTATCTCCTCCCTCTGTTAGAATTAGCATAAGTATTATACAAACTATTCACTTTGTTGAAGGACTTGTGGTGAGGTCATACCCATGTGACCAGAAGGGGCGGGGCCTCAGCCAACAAAGCTGGATACCAGGTCAAATGGGTATGACGTCACACAGGTCCTGCTAGATAAAGTGAATCATTTGTGTAATGCTTATGCTAATTCTAACAGGGGGAGGGGATAACTATGAATATATTATCTGCTCCAGTGCAACTGTCACTCAACAAGCAGCTCATTTTATAAACTTTACTTTTTTGGATTTCAAAAACTAAACATCCGAGCTGTGACCACCACAGGTATGTATAGAATCAGCCTGATAGTGCCATATAGCACTGGCGTTAGCTTTTATACGAAAATCCTGGTGATTATTCCCTTTAACGCTGCACTACATCTGCAAGGAGTAAAATAAGCAACGTGTGCATGAGACTGTATGGGTCCTAGGCCACGGTCACACATTGAGTATTTGTTGCATTTTTTATCTCTGTATTTAGAAGCTGAAACCAGGAGTGTGTAAGTGGTGCCTATAGTTCTATTATACTTTTCCTCTGTTTTTTTTCTTACAAATATTGAGGTAAAAACCTCACCACATACTCAATGTGTTCACATGAGTCACTTTTGCTGGTACTAGGAAACCCTTCAGGTTTTGAGACAAAACTGCACGGAAAAAACCCTGAATAAGACACAACGTGTGCACATATCCTAAGCCTGAGTTCACATGTCCTGTAATCATCCATTAGAACGGATCCTGCAGAGATCCATTGGGAAACAGTTCTGTAAACACCACTTTTTTTTTGTCAGTTGTAAAATAACAGATGTCTGCTGGATCCATATTTTTTAACATATGAGTCTCTGGAGAATGGATCCATTAACGGATTACTATGTAGCCATCCATTTTTCTTGCATTCATAATGGATTTATTCTCTTTTTTTAAAGCATTCATTTCAAATGGAAGATACATATCAATCCGTTAATGGATCCGTCCTCCGTATACTTGCATGTTAAAAAAACGGATTTGGGACAAATCATTTTGCCATCAGATCTCTGCAGGATCCGTTCTATCAGATGATTACAGGCCTTAGTTTGTAGCCTGTAACCATGGAGAAACATAAGTTTGCATAGACCTAACTATAGCATTGATTTTAACTAGACAAGAATCAGGAAATGGAATAATGGCTTGTGTGTTTTGCAGAGGTAAAATGGTTGTAATATGGCCAGGAAACACCTTTAAACTTTTGTACCATAAAGTAGACATGAATGTTATTATACTGTGTCTTTTCTGAAATCCTAGTTCTCCTCTGGAGATGTTCATTACTCCATCTTTACACCTCCATCTCTGAGCTTTATGCTTTGTTATACCAGTACCAGAGAAGTACAAGTACACCATTCTTTGCTATAGGCTTTATATTTTTTAGTATACCTACAAGGTCACTGTATATATGTTGGCAATCATCATGAAGAACAATAGTAGGAAATTTTTCCAATAACTGTATAGCCTCTGTGTTTGTGTTGTTTGTTGTGTTACATTATATTGCCTTTATGTGAATGTCAAACCTACTTTGTATTATACTGTATATTAGAATCGTTTTTGTTTATACTATTGTTATGTAGTTCTTGTGTGGATTGACGATTCTCTGTACTGTGAGAGCGTTAGATGTTCTTTTGTTTTCATCTCATGCTTTGTCTCACGGGTTGTTTTATCCTCCATGCTCCATTGCAGATGCTTTCGTACATAACGTAGGTAACTATCACACTCCTATCACAAGTGGATGGTGCACCTGACCCTGTGTAATTGTCAATTTCCCCTTTTACCCTTTCCTTATCCCTGCTTTATGTGCTGAACACCTCTTTTTAATAGACAATTAAGATAAATTTTAGGCTTATTTTAGGCAAATATTTAAAACGTTGCCTATATTAGGTAAGTATCGGCTTCATTTTTAGAAAAGAAGTTCTATCTAACAGAGGTTTAGTTTATGTAGTAGCTAAAGTGTACATTTTATTGTGTGGCAGGACAAACAGGCTTGTTATCATTGTATTTGGCTGGGTACAACACAGAACAAGTGAACAGAAGCAGAACTTTGAGAGCACTGACTTGTGTTAAGTTCAGGATTTGCAATGCAATAGTTTGCGAAATCACTGTTTTTAGAAACTAGAATAAAATATTTGTCCAGAAATCATTTGCTCTATGTTAAGCCTTTACAGGTTTTCAGCCTCTATATGTATATGTAAGCATGGCTGCTCTTAAATTAGGGCTAATCAACATTGAATAACATATTTTAGTGACAAGCAAAATGGTAACAGTGTTTTGAACTTTTGACTTTCAGGCTCCTTATCTCACCATCCACTACAGCTTTGAGCGTGAGACTACCTATATTTTATAGACCATATTCTTGCCTATCTCAGACATAAATTTAACTTGCATCTATTTAGCATTTGATTAGTTATGCAGATTTTTGTCATGTCACTGCATTGTTACTGTTTTGTTCCTGGTGTTTGAAAATTCTTTTTTTTCCTGTACACTTCAGCCTGTTCTGACGTTCCCTAATAGCTCAGTGTGTTATTGGGTTAGTTCATTGGTTCAAGTTGAGGAGGAGACATGAAAAAAAGTTCCCAAGAAAGAGAAACTGCTTCATCCAACAAAATTGCCAAACTGCATCATCTGAATGCCATGACAGTTGCAAGAATACAAAATGAAGTCCTTCAATCCATTGAAAAGCCAAGAGGTGGATGTCCAGGCAAGATATCAGAGTCAACAAGTCAGCTCACCACAAGGTCATTAAGTTCTTGTGCGACAAACACGGCAGTGGAGGAGGCTCGCATGCTTCATCATAGTGAGATCAGAGACATTGTTATGGCTGTGTCATACTTGACAGACAGTCTTGTGGTGTCCAGCTGTAGAAGGTCGCTTTGTTTGGCTACACAAACTGCTCCATGATATGCCCTTCTCTGCTTGGGTTAATCCCCTTTCCTTTAGGACCCTGTGGATTTCCACACCTTACAGCTGTTAATCATTAGAACGTCCCTTGGTGTCCTTAAATACTCTCATTCCCTCTTGTTCTTTGCTGGTGATAGAGTTAAAAACCTATACAGGCCTTGAATGCGAGCAGTTGGCTTGTATTCATCTGAAGAAACATTGTTGTTTGTTGCTGTACCTCTCCCTGAGTCATCCTGGAGATAAGTTGTTCAAGTGCTTTCCCCTGTGTGTGCTTCCTGTGTCTTCTTTAGAACTTACTGGAGTTGACTAAGCGCTCATCCCATCTGTTCCCTACCTTGCCTGTCGCTATACACATGGCACTTCCCCACACCTAGCGTGACAGACATCTATGCAAGCACCATTCAATGCATATTACATAAGTCTGAAATGGTGGTACGAAAAAAGGTGAAGTTTCCACTTCAATATTGTCATAAGAAAGGTTGGCTGGAGTTTGCAAAAAAAAGTACGGAAAGTGAACAGTAGAAGATTGGAAAGGGTTGATTTGGAACAATGAGACGAAAGTCAATAGACTAGGCTCTGATGGTGCAAATGGTTTTGATAAAAACAATGGAAAAAGGGACTAATGGATCGAGACATTGAAAGGATTGTGAAGTTCAGTGGAAGATGCCTGATGATACGGAGTTGTTTCACAGCCAAAGGATACTTGATCAGGATTGATATTTCAAAAAAACTGTCCCGCACATCCAACAAGTGTGAATAGGTGCTAGCTGAAAAAACATAGTAAATGCATACAGCTGCACACTAAAAAGCCAACAATGTATAAGGAAACTCTGGTACTGCATTACTGCTATATGAATAAATGAGATTTTTAGTTTATTTATTGGCCAATGCATGTAAGCCTGGATGCCAACGGCAAGGTAATCTCTATAATCCGGGTACCTAACTTAAATGCCACTATCTAGGTTAAAAACATCAGTGTCTGGGCAGCTAGACTAAAAAATCGAACTAATTTGGATTAACCTCCATGTTTGGGCAGCTAGACTCCTGCTATAAAGGTTATGAACACAACCTGGTTTATTGGGCAGAGTGCTCAGTCAGAAAGACTCACTACAAATATTTTAAAAAAACTGACCTGCACATCCAACAAGTGTGAACAGGTGCTAGCTGAAAAAAACATAGTTTGGAGCTTAGTCCAAATAGTGGCATTGCAAATTAGATTTTTTAGTCTAGCTCCCCAAAAAAGAATGTGTTTAACCTAGATATTGGCATTTAAGTTAGGTACCCAGATTATAGAGATTACCTTGCCGTTGGTCTGGGCTTACATGCATTGGCCAATACATAAACTAATTTTTTCATATAGCAGTAATGCAGTACCAGAGTTCCCTTATACATTGTTGGCTTTTTAGTGTGCAGCTGTATGCATCATATATGATCAGGATTGATGGTGCTCTCAATGCTGAGCTATATGTGAGTAGCCGACAAGACAAGTTACTTCATACACTGAGTACTGTTGGCATGATAAAGACGACATAGTGTTCCAGCAAGACAAGGTCCCAAAGTATACGGCAAGATTGGAAAATAAATGGTTCAATGACCATGAAGTAGAGGTACTAGATTGACGCCCACAGTCTCCAGACCATAAACTAATTAAAGTGGGGAACGTGTAGAAGAGACCTGACATCAGTTTTCAGTCGAGACCTACTTGAATCTAATTGAGAGCATGCCAAGAAGGATTCAGACAGTATTGAAAGCCAAAGGTGGATTAACATATTACTAACAAAACAATAAAATTACATTTTAGATTTTTAGGAGCAAAACAATAATAATGCAGTGATATCACGAGAATCATATGTTAAATAGTTGCAAGTCAAATTTATGATTTATGTATGTGATGGCCAAAATGATTGTCTATAAATTGAAGTTAGGGGGTAAAGTGACGTTTATCCGGCGCCGGTAATGACGTCGCAAAGTGTAAAGCACCGATAAACGATTGCAAAAGCGTTGTAAATCGGTGATCTGTGTAGTGTCGGTCATTTTCATAATTTCGCTACAGCGACAGGTACGATGCTGTTCCTCGTTCCTGCGGCAGCACACATCGCTGTGTTTGAAGCTGCAGGAGCGAGGAACTTCTCCTTACCTGCCTCCACCGGCTATGCGGAAGAAAGGAGGTGGGCGGGATGTTTACATCCCGCTCATCTCCGCCCCTCCGCTTCTATTGGCCGCCTGCCATGTGACGTCGCTGTGACGCCGCATGACCCGCCCCCTTAGGAAGGAGGCGGGTCACCGGCCAGTGCGACGTCGCAGGGCAGGTAAGTGCGTGTGAAGCTGCCGTAGTGATAATGTTCGCTACGGCAGCTATCACAAGATATCGCATGTGCGACGGGGGCGGGTACTATCGCGCTCGGCATCGCTATCATCGGCTAGCGATGTCGCAGCGTGCAAAGTACCCCTTAGTCTCATGCTAAAAGCTGTAGTGGATGGTGAGATTTTGAGCCTGAAAGTCAAAAGGTTAAAACATTGTTACCCTTTTGCTTGTCAGTCTACACGTATTTATGTTGTAGATTTATTTATAAAAATATATCCTCTTTTGATAGATTTCATTGTTTTAGTGAGGATAAAATGAACAACATAATAGCTTTTCTACAAATTCAGTCTGTTTTGTTGAAAGGTTGGTAAGGCCTCTTTCACACATGAGTTTTTTGCCATCAGGCCCAATCCGGCAAATTGGTAAAAAAAAACGGATCCGGTGCCTGATCCGTTTTTTTCTCATATAGTTGTATTAGCAACGGATTGCGCCGCATGGCCTCGTTTTTCATCCGTCTTGCGGCAAAATTTCTCTGTGCGGCCCTGGAAGGAACGTCCCAAGCAATATTATTTGTGGCCAGCGAAAAAACGGAAGGCGATGGATCCGGCGCCGTTCGTCTTCTTTTACAATGGAAGCCTATGGGCACCAGATCCGTCGTCATCCATAAAAAGACGGAATCAGGCAACGGATCCATTTTTTTTGTTTTTGGGCATGGCCAGAACTTGTGTAAATTCACTTCTGGTCAAAAAATCTCTTTCTCTCTCTCTGTTTCTCTCTCAGAAAAAAAATTTGCTCAGACGGATCCGTTTTTTTTTTTTTTTACCGGATCATCAGTTTTGTCACATTCTGCAACTGATCCATCACATAAGGCACAAACCGGATTGTGCCTGATAGCAAAAAAATGATGTGTGAAAGTAGCCTAACTTAGTTTGAAAATCCATGTTAGAATGACATTGTAATTGTTTATGAAAGTTTTCCTCCTGACAATAACTCGTTTCTTACATAGGATATACTGGTATTTCCTTTGTCGAAGCGGAAGACTGGATCAGGTTCAGGAGCTGAGCCTACTCCGTATTGGGCAGGTGCTGGTTGTGTTATAAAAACCTGTACCTGTCACTATCAGCTTTGAATGCTGCTGTTTAACAATTTAAATGCCTCTATCAATCTGTCATTTAAATAACTTAATTATTATGCAATCATTCTGTCGCCTATCAACTTCCTTACAACGAGATTGCACGGAGCTTATAGATTGCTACCGCAGCAGGTGCTGGCCTACTAAAGTGCCTTGACACTGCTATCATGGTGTTCCTATGAATCTGAATGTGTGACTGTGCCTTAATAAAGAAAATTAAAGCTCCACTCCAGTGGGTTCTTTTTGTATTGAACCGCTGGAATGGTACTTTGATTGGAAATCCCCTGACCCCTGTATTATACTCACCTTCCAGCAGCTTTATCTTCTATCGCTGCTGCACCAGTCAGTCTCCGGTGATTTGTGACCTGCTGACGCTTCAGTGTTTAATGGGAGCTCCGGAGGTCATAAATCAATACATCTCTATGAAAGCCTTGTTCTGGCTCTCATCTGGAATTGTGAACTTGTGACGTAACATCTGACTACCGACCAGTCAGAAGTTACAGTCACAAGAAGGTGACGCAGGACCGGATCTGTGTCTGTAAAAGTAAAACCGCCAGAAGGTAGGGGGCTTAGATTTAAGCGCCTCTCCAGCCTTGAAAAAAAACAAAAAACTCTGGAGTGGTGCTATAATATTACTAAATTCTAGTTTGTTACATATTATGGGTGAAAAATGACAAATGTCCATCAAGTTAAAGTGAGGGTTGGGAAAGGATGAAGGGAAGGGTCACATGTACAATCATAATGTAAGAACCAGTCCATTCCAAACAAAGTAATCTTTCCCTCTTGGTCACAACTGTCGACCCACTGGACCAAACTTTCATAAAGGAACTTCACACATTTACATATCCATTTACTGTATGTTATTTTATCATGAAAAGTCTTTTTTGAAACCATCAATGGTTGATGTTGTGACCAGCTTTTAAGGCTTATTAATTCTTATGATAAAGAAGCCTTGTCTCCTCTGGAGATTGAACCTTTCTTTCCCAAGACGGAGGGAGGGACCTCTTGTCTTGCAAGGGTTTTACATGAAATAATTTTTGACCAGACTTTTTGTATATGTCATTTCTGCCCTTGTACAAGTTTATCATGTCCTCCTTTAGACTAAGTAAATGTAATTATTTTAATCGTTCCTCATAAGGAAAGACTCTTCATGCCTGTTACCAGTTTTGTGGCTGTTTTTTGTACCTGTTCTAACATCGGTATCCTTTCTACATACTTGCCCAGGAATGAACTGCCTATTCCAGATGAGGCTATGCTAACTCATTGAAAAGTGGTAGTGTTATGTGTCCGAGATACTGAAGTACTAAAATTGCAGTTTGCATTGTAGGTTCAAGTCCCCAAGTGAGGGGGCTAAAAAATAGTAAAAATTAATTATAAAAAAATCTGTGTAAAAGTTTTCAGAGGACCATTTGCCAAATTGTCCATGCTGAACTAGACACCTAATGTAATTGGCGCTGCAGAACAAATAAAAACTAAGTGATTACTGCTTTCTTCTCTAAGTAGGACATGTCCAGAAGCAGCATAATGGGAAAGATTTTACACCAGTACTGAGCTGTTTAGCTGGGAATCCTGCACTGTGATAAGCTACAACACTAACTGCAGCACAATTTCTGCTCTAGCGCTACCTCACCCTCCTCTCCATAGAGTATAATTGACATCTCTGTGATGGTTGTGATGGCAGTCCAAATTGTTTTGACCAAGACAGATTTGAGCTGGGTTTCTTTATTATAGATTGTGAAATGAGGAGGTGAAGGAGAGGGAAAATTGTCTACATTATAGCATTTTTTACATTAAGACCTAAGCCACACGGCGAGAAAATCGGTGCGAGTGGAAAGCGATAAAACATCGCATTCCACTCGGACCAATTCTAGCCTGTGTGTCAACGCACATGAGCGATTATTTTCTCAGCCCTAATCGGACCGAGAAAACAATCGCAGCATGCTGTGATTGTAAGGCGAGATTCTTTACTCTCGCACCCATTCAAGTGAATGGGGCGAGAGAAAAATCGCACTGCACTCGCTGTACTTCGGTGTACCGTGCGTGCAGAGCGAGAATCGCAATAGCCGGCTACGGAGGAGAGAGGGAGATAAATCCCTCCCTCTCCTCCTCCGTGCCAGCCCACACCTCTGCAGAGCCGGACCGCCCCCCGCAGCTGAGGTCCACACGCACAGTCGGACCTCAGTCGCAAGGATACTAGCATGACACTCGGCTCCTGCTGTGCTGCCAGCGTGAGCCGAGTGTCATTCGAGCATCGCACTAGTGCCCTGTGTGGCCCCGGCCTTACATATTCACTACTCACAAAAAAGTTAGGGATATTTGGCTTTTGGGTGAAATTTATATAAAATATAAAAAGCTCACACTGCAGTGATATTTTATCATGAAAGTAGGGCATTTAAGTAGAACCAATCCATGGGGATTTCCTCATCTCAAATATTTATTGAAACAAAAGCGAACAACAGTGGTGAGTATACCACCACCCCTCCCTCCCCCCCCAAAAAATGTCAATTTCTCAGTTATTTGTCATGTGGCCTTGAGCATTAATCACAGCTTGACAACGACATCTCATGCTGTTCACAAATGAAGTTATTATCTCCTGAAGCATGACATCCCACTCTTGTTGAAAGGCAGCCCTCAGGTCATTAAGGTTCTGGGGTACAGAGTTACAAGCCTCTACACAGCGACTCAGCTGATCCCATGGGTTTTCTATGGGATTTAGGTCTGGAGAAAGTGCAGTCTACTCCATTTGAGCTACCCCAGTCTCCATCAGCCGTTCCCTAATGATGCGACCTCAATGAGTTGGAGCATTGTCATCCATGAAGATGAAAGTGAGCCTGTGTTGTTCATGCAAAGGCATAATGGCTGCATTAATGATGTTATTCAAGTAGTAGGGACTTGTCACTGTACTAGTTACAAAGTGTAGGGCAGTTTTGTATTGACTAGACACACCTGCCACACTGTAACACCACCACCACCAAAGGCTCGTCTGGTGACAACAGTGACTCATTGGCTACCATAATTTCTGCTCAGCATGAATCGACTTTCATCAGTGAACATCACTGAGGCTCACTGGTTGCCGGTGCCTGGTGGACCTGCAGGTTGTCTAGCATGCAGACCACACTGATGTAAACTGTTTTGAATTGTCTGACTGGACACTTGGGTACCTTTATCCTTCTTTAAATGTGCATGGAGTTATGTGGAATTCATCATCTGATTCTGAAAAGTATTGTTCACAATGAGGCGGTCATCAGTGTGTGATGTGGCCAAAGGACATCCACTTCTATGCCTTTCTGTGACTCTTAGGGGCACTTTGCACACTGCGACATCGCAGGTGCGATGTCGGTGGGGTCAAATTGAAAATGACGCACTTCCGGCATCGCATGCGACATCGCAGTGTGTAAAGGCTGGATGATACGATTAACGAGCGCAAAAGCGTCGTAATCGTATCATCGGTGCAGCGTCGGCGTAATCCATGATTACGCTGACGCGACGGTCCGATGTTGTTCCTCGCTCCTGCGGCAGCACACATCGCTGTGTGTGAAGTCGCAGGAGCGAGGAACGTCTCCTACCGGCCTCACTGCGGCTTCCGTAGGATATGCGGAAAGAAGGAGATGGGCAGGATGTTTACATCCTGCTCATCTCCGCCCCTCCGCTCTGATTGGCCGCCTGCCGTGTGACGTCGCAGTGACGCCGCACGACCCGCCCCCTTAACAAGGAGGCGGGTCGCCGGCCACAGGGACGTCGCACGGCAGGTGAGTGTGTGTGTGAAGCTGGCGTAGCGATAACTTTCGCTACGCCAGCTATCACCACATATCGCTGCTGCGACGGGGGCGGGCACTATCGCACTCGGCATCGCAGCATCGGGCTGCGATGTCGTAGTGTGCAAAGCCCGCCTTACAGTCTCTCTGTATCACTGTTGCAATCTACTGATGATACTATGTGACACCCTAAGCTCACTGGCCGCTTCCGTCTAAGAACATCCTGCTTGAAGCCTCGCAATGGAGAGGTACTGTTGATCAATTGTTGGGTGTTGTCTTAGTCTTATGATGTCAAAATGTGAACAGCATGATGAGGAGGGCTGTTTAAATTCCGATTCTAATTGAAAGCCAACATTTATTGGGCGATTCATGGATGAAATATGTTTTGGGTTTTTTTGCCATTAAGCGCCTTCTTAGAGAACAGCAAGTTGTGCAAAAGTACTGAGACATTGAACAGTTAAGGGGGCTTTACACGCAGCGATATCGCTAGCGAGTGTACCCGCCTCCGCCGTTTGTGTGTCACGGGCAAATCGCTGCCCGTGGCGCACAATATCATTAGGAGCCGTCACATGGACTTACCTGCCTAGCGACGTCGCTGTGGCCGGCGAACCGCCTCCTTTCTAAGAGGGCGGTTCGCGTGGTGTCACTAAGCGGCCGCCCAATAGAAGCGGATGGGTGGAGATGAGCGGCCATAACATCCCGCCCACCTTCTTCCTTCCTCATTGCCGGCGGCCGCTGGTAAGCTGTAGCTCGTCGTTCGCGAGGTGTCACACGTAGCGATGTGTGCTGCCTCGGGAACAACCTGCGTCCTCAACAATCAACAATTTTTTGAAAATGAACGACGTGTCAACGATGGACGATTTGGTGAGTATTTTCCATCGTTAACGGCCGCTCGTTGGTGTCACACGCAACGACGTCGCTAACGATGCCGGATGTGCGTCATGGAATCCGTGACCCCGGCGATATATCGTCATTGCGTGTAACGGGGCCTTAAGACATGTGCATTCAAAAGTTTAGAGAAAATCACATTAAGCTCACCTGAAAAGGTTAGATCATCCTAAAATTTCACCCAAAAGCCGATTATCCCTAACTTTTTGTGAGTAGTGTACTTGATTTATGCAAAGTATGTTAAAATGACAATAGCAAGTGTCAAAATTAAAGAAAAAACATTTGATATCGTAGTATACTTAAGAAACGCCAGATCTACCAAAATGTAAAATTATTTACCGTGTACGTTAAATGACAAAAGTGAAAAAAAAATATCAACAGAAAAAAATAAAAAGTTATGGCTGTTGGAAGAATGAGAGGAAATGTAGAAAGTGCTTGCAAAAAAAAAAAATTCTCTATATTGGGGAGAGGTTAAATAGTCCAAATAGAGTCCAAGGGGCCTTTCAGAGTTTTCCAGATTGGTGGGGGGAACAACGGTCAGAACTCAGTGATCCAAAAGTTATCCCATATTCCATGCATAGGGAAAAACGTTTACATTTGAATAGCTCCTTGTAATGTTGTGTTAGACTATAGTTACACTTGCGCACAGCTTCTGATGCGAGAGCAATATGCTAATGACCCTCGGCTGCGAGCGTCAGCCGAGGGTCATGCGATTGTGATGCAATTTTGTGATCATATCACAGCTGCGGAGAAGAGGGAGGGAGCACTTTCTCCCCATCTCCTCCCCAGCCTGTCTGTGCGTATATTGCACTGCACTCGGATGACATGCAAGTGCAGAGCGATGTTTCACGCGCACCCTTAGACTTGTATGGGGTGGCGTGAGCCAAGACTCACTGCCAAACGCAGCATGCTGCGATCCATTCCGCATGCCGCTATGGCATGAGAAATCAATCACAGATGGACACTGCCCCACAGTTTTGCACTAGAGTGAGAGCAACCCGATGTTTCATCGGATTGCACTCGTTCGTGCAAAACGCAAGTGGAACCGTACCCTAATTGTCTGCCACTTGAAAAAGGCAAATAACTGAATTATAAACATTATGGCAATACCCATTCAGCTTGAACTGGAATGGTACTCTCTATGGCCACGTTAAGTACTCATTCATAGTAATAGGAACCATATTTTCCCCGAGAATAGTGGAAATTCTTCATGGCATACATTCAACATAGTATAGGCAACATTTCATCGATGCTCTGCTCCATAACATCGTGATACTAAAGCGGGCTTTACACGCTGCGATATATCAAACGATATGTCGTCGGGGTCACGTCGTAAGTGACGAACATCCGGCATCATTTGACATATTGTAGCGTGTGACAGCTACGAGCCACTGTGATCGTGCAAAAATACTCACCTTATCGTTGATCTTTGACACGTCGCTCATTTTCTAAAAATTGAACGTCCTTCTGTGCGCCGGTTGTTCATTGTTCCCGAGGCAGCACACATTGCTCCATGTGACACCCCGGGAACGATGAACTGCAGCTTACCTGCGGCCGCCGGCAATGCGGAAGGAAGGAGATGGGCGGGATGTTTACGTCCCACTCATTTCCGCCCCTCCGCTTCTATTGGCCGGCCAATGTGTGACGTCGCTGTGACGCCAAACGTCCCTCTCCCTTCAGGAAGTGGATGTTCGCCACCCACAGCGAGGTCGTTTGGAAGGTAAGTACGTGTGACGGGGGTTACAACATTGTGCAACACGGACAACAAATTGCTCGTGCTGCACAAACGATGGGGGCGGGTGCGATCGCAAATTAGATCGCACGAGAAATTGAAACATGTAAAGCAGTCTTAAGAAGCAGTTGTTGAACAATTCTTTTCTGCATAATCGTTCTCATCCTAGAGTTACTTCTTTGCATTGAGATCTGATGACCGTGCAGTCACTACATTGAAGTCATTGTCATTTTTATGGAAACTGAGATGATGTGGGTTTTCTGATATGCTGTGTTATGCTAGAAGTAGCAATTAGAACACGGACTGACTATAGACAAAGATATGACATTAGTGTCGGTATTCAAGGATCTCATGTTCATCAAGACGACATTTCACACAACTTTACACCACAGCTACCAGTCTGAATTGTTGGCACATAGGTCTATGGATTCATATAGTCCATGGTCAAATTTTGGCAATTAAAAGTCAATGCAAGCAGTAGTAATCAAATTGGGTAGATTATTCCCATTGTAGCCACGGTCTCCTGCTCCCAGCTGATACATGCAGCGCATGAACATGCTCCAATGTTAGAACACATGCTTGTTTCTGTTCTGTCATCTCCCTGTCAGTGGGAACCATCTGGTCATTCTCCTCTGAACCTGCTCATTAACAAGTTGGTTATGTCAACAGAACAAGCAAACTTTTTAGTACAGCATTAACCCCAGAGATGGTCTGAAAATGACCATGACTGAGTTAAAGGGTTTTCCTATGAACAAAGTTCATTTTAATTTATAGATTTTGGTATAATAAGTTCCACAATTGAATGTATTTAGAAAAAAAATGTTCCTGTGCTGAGATAATCTTATATATGTGCCTCTGCTATGTACTGAGTAATGGCAGTGTCTGACTGTACAGGGACATGGTCTGATCATACCACATCTCCAGGGCAGGGAAGGAAGTAAAAAAGTATACAAACAGTACAGCACGGGATCGGAAATATCTGTACTTTTTTCTTTGAGGTAAAACATTTTTAAAAAATACAACCAGGGAATTGTTTTACCTCACAAAACGAATCAGCTATGATTCCATGCTTTAACGTCTTTATACTCTTTTGCGTCGTCTACTGTTTAAGATATGTGGTATGATCAGACCATGTCACTTACAGTCAGACACGACCATTACACAGTACATAGCAGGGACACATTTATTAGATTATCTGAGCACATGAACATTTTTTAAGCACATCCAATTGTGGAACATTTTACACAGGTCTACAAAAAATATTTTTTGTAATCATCGCAGACGACTTTGTACTTTTCTGAATTATCTTTTTGTCCTGATTTCAAAGATGTATATAGTTTTTGTGTAGCACATATCGTTTCCATGGAGCAGCATCATTATTATAAGGTATAGGAAATGTACTGGCGACATTAAGAAAACAGTAATCTACATATCAGTTAAAAATGCTTCATCTTACAAACAGTTTTTATTGAACCAAAATAATTTCTCATGCAAAATAGAAACCAAAATGTGAGCAGAAATTTAAAGTGCTGACATTAGACTGACGTTGATACGATTTTTCAGGGTTGTCCCTATATAACATCCAACAGTAACTGCCATCATTGAGTCATTCCGAAAACCCTGTTAGAGGTGTTCCATTATTTTAATGTCCTGGTGAAACCGCTCGCCTTGTTTATCACCTACATCCCCAATATTTTGACGGAAGATATCTAAATGTGAATGCAAAAAGTGCATTTTCAGAGCCATGCGACATCCAAGACACTGATATGCATTTCAACACCTTCAACATATTCTGGAGATTTATTTCTTCCTAAGAGGTTTTCACAGATCCACTTGAAGTTTTCCAAGATCTCAATTCCTTATCATTTAATAGTTCCTTCAAACACATCATCTCTTATAAGCTCTCTGATCTGAGGACCAACAAATACCCTTTCCTTCAGTTTTGCTGGTGAAATGCTGGAGAATTTCTGTGAAATGTACTGGGAGCCTTGTGAATTTGTCTTGGTCATGGCTTTTACAAAGTTTTTAATCAATGCCAACTTTATATGTAGTCAAGGAAGAAAGATTTTTGTTGGCGCAACTAAACTATAATGCCGAACATTATCTCTCCCTGGAGCATAGATGTTTCTCTGTCCCCAATCACGATGAACATAATGCTCTACTGTATATCTACTGTTCCAAAAACACAAGAAGCAACAATATTTTGTGAAACCTCCTTGCATTCCCATTAGCAGACCAGTCATTTTCAAATATCCACAGATATTTCATTGATGATGCTTATATTGTATAGCATCCAAAACAACTGACAGATTTTCATAACTTTCCTTTAGATAACATGAGTGAGCAATAGGGATTGATAGTTTTTTATTTCCATTGTGAAGCAACACTGTTTTCAAACTTCTCTGGGATGAGTCAAAAAACAATTGCCAATCTGCAACAACATATTCTTGATTCAGTTCTTCAAAGAGGACATTCACATGTTACAGTACACCACTGGTCGATCAACTGTGAAAAATTGTGTTAAAGTGTTACTTCTGTTTCCATAATAACAAACTTTGATATCACCATGAAGAAGATTTTTTCTGTTTCAACCTAGATGTAAGAAGTTCAGCTTTATCTTTTGACAATGAAAGGTCTCTTATGAGATCATATAATTCATGTTGAGTAAAGCATTCTGGCTGCTCGGCTGCTCCATCCTTTACATACTCATCTTGACTTGAGGTCTCCATGTCTTTGCCAGTAGTTTCAGCTCCATAGTCTTCATATTCTACTTCATTTTCATTCAATCCAGACAATGGTGGTACAGGAACTGGCAAAGTACCATCATGTGGAACTGGCCTAATCGCAGGTTCAAGTTCAGGGTAATTAGTCTTATGTTTGTTCTTTGTAGAAAAACCCTTCAGTTTGACAAAACATAAGTAGTAGTCATCACTATGATTTTTTGGTTCTCTCCAAATCATGGGAACAGCAAATGGCATAGCCACTTTCCTCATATTAAACCAGTCACAAAGACCATTTGAACAACTTGAACATATCACATGAGGGGCCCAGCATACATTCAAAATGCAGAAATAACATAATAACAAAAATACTTCTCAGAAACTTTATGTGATAAAGCAAAACTAAGCATATTTTTGGAATCAGCACAACAAACGCCATAAAACAGACATATTACCTTTGCTGATTTTTTTTGTGTTGACCAGTGTTATTATTTCAGCATCCAATGATTAAAATTAACTTTAAAATTAACTTTGTTTGTGGGAAAACCTCTTTAAGATCCTTTATATCTGTGCCATAGCTCGGGTTCGGGACTCAAACAGGTGACCTTGTGCAGCGCGGTCAGATTCCTTCCATGCTGAGCCACTGCCTGGTTGGTCCTTGTCCAAATGCTGATGGTATTTTACATTTGCTTTTATCCTTTTAATTTGTGGTTATCGGATGGTTTCACTTGCTCGTCGTCTCTGTCCTATCACTTCCTGGGTATGTTAATTTATACTCTCCATATAACAACATTCTCTGCTGGCTATATTTCTATGTGGATGACTGCTAAGGAGCTCCAGCCCTGCAGCTTTGCAATATAGGCAGAGACCAGTGTTGTTTTCTCTGTGTATTCTCTTTTGCTTCCCCTACACCTACCTACCTTTTGTTTTCTGTTAGGTTGTTAGGAATTTTTCCTTGTGTGCATTTTTTATTTCTCCTTTGTCCATTTGTGTACATGTTTTATGTTTTCACACCTTGGGTCCTTGTCATGTTTACCCTATTTTGATTTGTAGTGTTAGTCAACTCCTCTTTGGTTCCTCAAGAGGTTCAAGAGACAACTGACGGCCTTTCAGGCAGACAGGTTTAAGTTCTGGGTGTTTACCAGTAGTTTTGCAGCTAGAGATATACCAGTCTGTGCAAGAACCATAAAGGGTGTTGTGCAGCTTCGGATACTAGTCTATACAGGAACCAGAAGGGTGCAGGTGCGTCTGCAGTGAGATAGCTTTTATTACCTCTTTACTCATGTAGGAATACGTTCATGTGTAACAGTCTGATATCAATCACGTGCTGTATGAGGACATTACAATGTAGGATGGACGTGTACTTTTTAATTGTTCTCATTGGAATAGTCACATTGTAGATTAACACTGAAGGCAGCAAAATCAACAAGGGACAGAGATGGAAACAAGGAGAAAGGAAATACATGAGAAACAAACCAGAGTGTGTGTTACACCTCTTTGGTATTCTGTCAAGCAGTTTCATCAGGTTAAAACCAGGAATGGCATTCCAACAGTGTTGAAGGTATTCCCAGAGGTGCTGAGCACTTGGGTTTAGGTCAGTTAATTGTGGAGGCCTTGTCTTCTGATGTCTCACTCCATACCTCCCCTTCTTGGTCATATACAGTTTAAGGATAATGATACCAAATACAGTGATACCTCGGTTTTCGTTCATAATTCGTCTGAATACAATCAATGGAAACCGAAACCGACTAAAACCGAAGCAATTATTTCCTTAGGAATCAATGTAAATCCAATTAATTTGTTTTAGACACTCTAAAATACGTACCAAAAACACATTTTATAGGAAATAAAGATAGTATTTAATACTAAAAACAATAAATTAATATAAAATGAATATAAAAGGAATATTAAATGAATATAAAACACTAATGTAATGAATAAAAACATTTTATCTTACATTTCTTACATACATTTTGAAACTGACGAGTGGGGTGACACACACACAATGCCACACAGAGCCGGAGAATGCATGGATCACCCTTTGTTTTTGCAAAAATAGCAGCGTAGTCACGTGAGCAAGCAGACAAAACAAACGAAAACCAAGGCAACCGAGGCAAATTTTTACTGGAAAAAAATCACCGAAACCAACGATAACTGAAATCAACGAAAACCGAGGTACCACTGTACTAATGAAATGTATGTAAACTTTTGACTTAGTAGAAAGTAATAAAAATGCTTTACAACATTCTCTCCCCTTATTATGGCATTTTGGCAAATACAAATGATTTTGGTTTCTAATTGACCTAAAATGTGTAAGGTTTATTCTGATTTCATGTCTGACAGCGAGAAAAACATGCATATGTGTCTTTTTAGATAGTGGAGGGAAACTTCTGGTTTCAACTGGATGTCAATAAGTGAAATCTAA
Organism: Anomaloglossus baeobatrachus; assembly: GCF_048569485.1. Taxonomy (NCBI): domain Eukaryota; kingdom Metazoa; phylum Chordata; class Amphibia; order Anura; family Aromobatidae; genus Anomaloglossus; species Anomaloglossus baeobatrachus. The sequence continues at coordinate 429,884,464 of NC_134356.1, forward strand.
ATGGTGCCATACACCTCTTCTGTGTTTTTCAGCCTCTATTGGTTTTGGCTTACAGAATAAAAAAAACAAAGTATTGTGGTGTAAAAGTGGCCTTTGGTATACTAGATGCATGTTGCATTTCCAGGTCTTTAAAGGGGTTCTCCAGGTAAAACGACAAGTGTACAGTCACTCGTGACTACAGACTTGTGAATCCTCACCTTACAAGCTCTGTACCTGTGAGGATTCTCGGGTGACAGTGACGGGCACAGCAGTCACATGACCGCAAGAATGTGATGTGAATACTCCCAGCAAGAATCTGACTAGACTGTTTCTAGCACCTCTCAATGTAAAACAGTCTAGTCGGACTTTTGCATGTCGCATTCTTGTGGTCACGAAACCGCTGTTCCCCTGTCACTGACACCAGAGAATCCTCACAGGCGCAGTGCTTGCGATGTGAGAATTCACTAGTCTGCAGTCACATAGAGTGACTGCACACTTGTTGGGTTTTAATCCAAAGAGAGGCTTATTAGGATAGAGTCCTGACAAAGAGAGGTATGCCTTGTTGTTGGCTGTCAGCCTTACACTAATTGGCTAATTTATAAACAAAGTATCTAATTTTTTCCCATAGCAGTAATACATTGCCAAAATCCCTATATTTCATGTTTACATATTTTAGCTTTTCCGAAAGCTGCTGTACATATTATTGTAACTTTGTTGAATTTTCAGCGTGCGCCTATTCACACCTATTGGAGATGCTGATCAGTTTTTCATTTTATTATTACACTTGTCGTTTTTAGACATTAGAACCCCCTTAAAATCAAGCAATTTTATATAACTTTGATCTCCAAATTTCAGTCTGATCTTACATTAAGTGATGAAGTTAAATGAATAGATTATTTTTTATATCTGGTGAAATCTATTCCTTTGAGTTTTAGAACCATTTGTCTATATTGTGGTTACGTTTATACTCTTACTGAAAAATAGCTTATGCTTCATTGCTTTGCTTTCAAGAGTTTCACACTTTTATATATCCTATTTAATTTTGGGTGAGAAAGCTTTATGAAAGTGTGAAGTACAGATAATGCCGATATCCTGAAAAGTAGAATACAGAGAAAAAATATATATGCAAATACAGTACATTCTGTAAAAAATACACTATATAACTAGTGAAAACAAATAAAAACAAAAAAGTGAGCTGGAGTATGAGATGATACACATGGAGCTTGTGAGCTCATGTTCACACTGGCCATAAGACAAAGAGAAACCAAGGAAAAAAAATGGTGAAAACATACCCTGCTGTAACTAAATAAAAGCATAGTGCATATAAACATAGGGTACTTAGTAAACACTGTTTTTTGATCAAAAAAAGCATAAAGCTATCCCACCAACGCCAAGGTGTACCCAGTTGGGATAGTACCTACACTCTCTAATATTAAAACCTTACCATGGGTCTAAAATAGGCCTCAATGTGGCTAAGGGCTGAGAGTGATCGGGTCCCAACAGGACACACAGTCAGGGGATGCACAGAATGAAATGCCCAGCTCACTGAGAAGGGGGCGACACCCTATTTGTACTGAATAGACCCATGGTAAGGTTTTAATATTAGAGAGTGTAGGTACTATCCCAACTGGGTACACCTTGGCGTTGGTGGGATAGCTTTATGCTTTTTTTCATCAAAAAACAGTGTTTACTAAGTACCCTGTGTTTATATGCACTATGCTTTTATTTAGTTACAGCAGGGTATGTTTTCACCATTTTTTTTTCCTTGGTTTCTCTTTGTCTTATGGCCATTGTGAACATGAGCTCACAAGCTCCATGTGTATCATCTCATACTCCAGCTCACTTTTTTGTTTTTATGTAGTTTTTTTGTATTCAGTACAAATAGGGTGTGGCCCCCTTCTCATTGAGCTGGGCATTTCATTCTGTGCATCCCCTGACTGTGTGTCCTGTTGGGACCCGGTCACTCTCAGCCCTTAGCCACATTGAGGCCTATTTTAGACCCATGGTAAGGTTTTAATATTAGAGAGTGTAGGTACTATCCCAACTGGGTACACCTTGGCGTTGGTGGGATAGCTTTATGCTTTTTGTGATCAAAAAACAGTGTTTACTAAGTACCCTATGTTTATATGCACTATGCTTTTATTTAGTTACAGCAGGGTATGTTTTCACCATTTTTTTCCTTGGTTTCTCTTTATATAACTAGTGACCCTGAGGAATTTATTACATTGGTACAATGTATTTTTTTTTTTTAGAATTATAGGTGTTGTCCAGTAAAATCAAGTTATTAGTAGAGATGGGCGAACCCGCAGATGTTTGGGTTCAACGGGTCCAGCCGGACTTTAAAAAAATAAGTCCGGTTTGGTACTGGACTTGACCTTAGACGCCGATCTCCATATAAGTCTAAGGGACCCAAACTTAAGTGTTATAAAATGGTGATAGAAAGGGCTAGGGGGCTGCAAAAGGAAGCTAAACTGTGATTAAAGCAAGACAGTTATACTTACCGAGTTTCCGCGCGGCTGTCACATTGCTTCCGGGTCCACTCATTAAAACTAAGGAATACACACTGCTTACCCTGCCCACCCTCTCTGACAGCGTGTGAATTAGTTACAGTCACACTGCTGGCGTGCCAGCATCTGAGACTTGTTGCCCTCACACTAGCTGTCTGGGTCCCCGAAGTAGAGTGTAAAAATAAGTGAATACGTGGAAAAAACAGCGTAGGGTCCCCTGTATATTTAGATCCAGTACAGATAAAGCAGACGGCTACATCTGCAGTCCCCAGCTGTGTGCGTTATATTGGCTGTGCATCAAAATATGAGGGACCCCATGCTGCTTTTTTTTAATTACGGTAGATAAATAATTTTAAAAAACAGTGTTGATACCCAGCCAAGATAAAGTAGACAGCTGGGAGATGGTTACTTGGCGCTCCCCAGCATAAAAATAGCAACACACAGCCACCCCAGAATTGGTGCATCCATTAAATACACCAATCCTGGTGCTTACCCTCATACCGATTGCCCTGGAGCGGTGGCAATTGGGGTAATATAAGAGGTTAATGACAGCTGTGATTTGTCAAAAAATCACGGCTGTCATCAAGTCCGAGAATATTAATGGTTAGGGATCTATGAGGACCTCCCCCCAATTACTTATAATGTAAGTTAAAGTAAATAAACACAAAACAGAAAAATCCTTTAGTTAAAAAAAAAAAAAACTAACAAAACACTCACTTTCTCCAATTTTTTAACCCTCAAATCACCCCTTTAGGTTTGATGTAATTTACACCACGATGTCCCACGACGATGCCGGGTCTGCTACATCTAAGGTCGCAGTGCGTGGTCACTTTAGAAAACGTGACCGGGCACTGCGGCATTATGGACACACTGACGGAGCCGCAGCTGAGAGAGCAGTGACATCAGTGAGTTTACTTTCGGTCATAGCTGTCGCTTCCCATGGTACCACAGCTGTGATATTAGGTGAACTCACCTCAGGTGAACTCTATGAACTCATCTGAGGTGAATTCAATGCCGGATTACCGGCTTAGGCTATATGTACATATTGAGTATTTGGTTTCAGAAAATCTGCATCTTCTGGCAGAAAAACGCATCACAAACGCGATGTGGTTTTGATGCGTTTTTCTCCCAAGAGATGCAGATTTGGTGCAGAAATATCTTGCAAAAATCTGCTCCCAATGTGCATCTCCTGGCAGAATCTGGATGTGAGAAAAGCTGACCAACTGCTCCCCCTCATTGACTAATATTGGTCAGAGTGCAATGCAAGATTTTCTCGCATTGCACTTGTCCGATTTCAACGCTCGTGTGAGCGTACCTTAAGTATGTGTAAGTCATCCCTAATAGATACCTTGACGGGGAAGAATAAAGTTACTAAGGTATCATTCGGCGTCTGAACAAGCCCTTAGCACGACATTAAACTGTCGGAGAGCCATAATACTAACCAGCAGTGCTGAGAATAAAAACTGTCCTCATAAAAGCAAGGATTACACACTTTGAAGGGTGCAGTAGTCCAAACCTGCAGTTTATAAAAACAAAATACTGTACGCAGTGACTTCTAGAGAGTGTTAACCGAAAAAGCAGACCCCAGAAGACAGTTTACCCCTAGAACACCTCAAATGTAAAGTTGTGCAATGTAACACACATTTACATTTACATGAACATTTCTTTATATAAAACATCAACAGTTTTATTTCATTTTCCGAAAGCACAAATTGTAAAAATAACATCAATATAAGAAAAAATAATCCCTTTCCACAAATATATGTACATTTATGTCCTAAGTGCTGTGTTCTTTCCCCAGTAGGATGTAATGGTAATTTCATTGAGTGGCATGAGCACAGGATCTGTACCCCTGCTATCACCAGCAGGTGTTGGCTGTAATATACCCTGATCATTTGACCCATTAAATTCAAGGTAAAAAGCCTATTAGCCACTGAACATCGAAGCTGTGCAGGGAACCGCAACTATTGCTTTTTATTTGATTGGGGCTTTTCTCCAGTTCCATGGACAGTGGGTGGCCAGGAGCACTGCTGTGTAGGGAAAAACAGTCAGGGGGATGCAGCGCTACACCAGGTGTAATTGCATTTTATATATACTCAAAATAGTAAAGTAAACCTAAAAATAAGTATATGGTACTACTGTAAAAACAACAACACAGGATTTTTTTTTTTTACAGATGTTAATTGTTGAATTACCTCCAAAATATTGTCAATAAAAGTTATATCTCATTATATAATAAGCAAGTCATTATACAGCTTTGTCACTGGAAAAATAAAATGATTATGGCTTTTAGAATGTGCTGATGAAAAAATGGAAAAGAATCGCTTAGTTTTAAAGACCCAAATAGAATGTGAGATTAAAGTGAACCTGTCATCAGAAATTTAGCTATAAAGCTAAAAGTTCCCCCCTCTGCAGCTCCTGGGCTGCATTCTAGGAAGCTTCCTATAGTTTTTGTGGCCCCTTTTATTCCAAAATAAATACTTTACAAACTTGTACCTTTTCGTATGCAAATTTCTTAAATCTTCCATGGGGGCGGGCTGCCTGATGTACGTTGCTGTCCTCCTGCCGATTTACGCCGCCCCCGAACGCTGAATTTCAAACCTCAGGATGCCACCACTGGTCCCGCGCATGCGCTGTGCTACTGTAGCGGTGCCGTGCACTGCGTGCACGTGTGACCGCTGGTGACGCTTTTGCGCGGGCACCGACTGCTCCGTCCGCTCCTCCCATCTATTTCCTGCTGCTGAGCAGGATGGGAAGGAGGTGACGTCCGATCATCTGGCCAGCGAGCGCTTGCGCAGAACGCTGGAGGAAGAGGGGAAAGTGCGGTCACGATGTTATGGGCGGCACTTGCTGATGACACTCACAGCGCCGCCCATAACCTCGTGCCCGCGCAAAGTGTCACTAGCGGTCACACGTGCCCACAGTGCACGGCACCGCTACAGTAGCACAGCGCATGCGCGGGACCACGGGCGCACAGGGGCGGCATCCTGAGGTTTGAAATTCAGCGTTCGGGGGCGGCGTAAATCGGCAGCAGGACAGCAACGTACATCAGGCAGCCCGCCCCCATGGAAGATTTAAGAAATTTGCATACGAAAAGGTACAAGTTTGTAAAGTATTTATTTTGGAATACAAGGGGCCTCAAAAACTATAGGAAGCTTCCTAGAATGCAGCCCAGGAGCTGCAGAGGGGGGAACTTTTAGCTTTATAGCTAAATTTCTGATGACAGGTTCCCTTTAAAGGCAATCTGTCAGCAAATTTTTGCTATGTAATCTGAGGAAATCGTGCTGCAGGGGTTAAAACACAGATTTCTGTGATGTGTCTCTTATCAAGCTCCGTGCTGTTGTTTACATGCAGTGATTGATGTAGCACCTGGATCTTCTCTTTGTATACACTATACCAGCCAGAGTGTGCCTAGTAGTCCAACATGCCCCCCTACTGTGATAAGCAGTCTGTATCTATACACATTGTACATATAGAGCTTGGTGTGGACGGAGTTAGGGTACCTTCACACTTAGCGATGCAGCAGCGATCCGACCAGCGATCTGACCTGGTCAGGATCGCTGCTGCATCGCTACATGGTCGCTGGTGAGCTGTCAAACAGGCAGATCTCACCAGCGACCAGTGAACAGCCCCCAGCCAGCAGCGACGTGCAAGCGACGCTGCGCTTGCACGGAGCCGCCGTCTGGAAGCTGCGGAGACTGGTAACTAAGGTAAACATCGGGTATGGTTACCCGATGTTTACATTAGTTACCAGTGTGAGCAGGGAGCAGGGAGCCGCGCACACTAAGCGCTGGCTCCTTGCTCTCCTAGCTACAGTACACATCGGGTTAATTAACCCGATGTGTAATGCAGCTACATGTGCAGAGAGCAGGGAGCCTCGCACACTGAGCGCTGGCTCCTTGCTCTCCTAGCTGCTGTACACATCGGGTTAATTAACCCGATGTGTACAGCAGCTACATGTGCAGAGAGCCGGAGCCGGCAGCACAGGCAGCGTGAGAGCTGCGGAGGCTGGTAACTAAGGTAAATATCGGGTAACCACCTTGGTTACCCGATGTTTATCTTGGATACAGCTTACCTCAGCTGTCAGACGCCGGCTCCTGCTCCCTGCTCGCTTCATTTGTCGCTCTCTTGCTGTCACACACAGCGATCTGTGTGTCACAGCAGGAGAGCGGCTTTGAAGAAAACGAACCAGGGCTGTGTGTAACGAGCAGCGATCTCGCAGCAGGGGCCAGATCGCTGCTCAGTGTCACACACAGCGAGATCGCTAATGAGGTCACTGCTGCGTCACAAAAAGCGTGACTCAGCAGCGATCTCGGCAGCGAGCTCGCTGTGTGTGAAGCACCCATTACCTTTATCAGCTCTGCCACATGCTTGAGCTAACTCTGATTGTGCTACAACTGTTGCACTGAGTAACAAAGTGATACAATATTATAATCGGGGTCTTTTTGCCTAAATCATGCTGCTTTCAGATTAAATAGCAAAAACCTGCTCACAGACTTCCTTTTAACAGGCAAAATGTGATAGTATCACTTAGGCCCCCTTCACACGCAAGTGAAAAACACGTGCGTGTCTTACGTTCCGTTTTTCGGGTCCGTGTTCCGTATTTTATGTCCTTTTCTCTGGTACGTGTGACATGCGTGTGATGGTGTATGATAGCCGTGTGTGCGTGTGGAATGTCCGTGTGTACGTGAGATACGTACGTGTAATGTCCGTGTGTTGTCCGTGTGAAATGATCTGTATGTGATGCACAATGACGTTGCTACATGCCCGCTGACAGGAGACAGACAGAGTCGCGCGATGAGAATGAACTCGGGTGAACTGCACCCGACTTCATTGTTATACAGCGGCTCTGTCTGTGTGTCGTGTACTGATTAGCGGTCACCCGTGAAGGACTCACCGGTGACCGCTAATCCCCTGAGTGACTGAAGTGAGCAGCGCGATTAGCGCTGCTGTCACTCAGGCTACCTGCGGCCAGCTGGAGTCCTCCACCCGAGACCGCAACTCACCTGTGACTTCATTACTGATCGCGCACCTCACTTCAGTCAATCGGGCGACTTGCTGTCACAGTTGGAGGAACCAGCGGTGGCCGCGAGTAACCTTGGTGACATCATTGCTGATCGCGCGACTCACTTCAGTTGCTGTGTGGAGCTGACAGGAGTGGCGGTGTTCTTCTGCAGGTCTTGTCAGCTTGATGTAGCTGAGCTGAGAGAGTCGCGGGACCTCTGTGGATTACACCAGACATGGATGGGTTTTTGGGGCTTAATAAAGTGGTGAACGAGGGTGTTTGTTATTGTTTATTATTTCAAATAAAGGATTTTTTGACTGTGTGTGTTTATTTACTTTAACTTACAGGTTAATCATGGAAGGTATCTTGGGGAGACGATTGCCATGATTAATCTAGGACTTAGTGGCAGCTATGGGTTGCTGCCATTAACTCCTTATTACCCCGATTGCCACAGCACCAGGGCAATTCGGGATGAGTTGGGTAGAGTCCCGGAACTGTTGCATCTTATGTATGCGGCAATTCCGGCCAGCTGCTGGCTGATATTGTTAGGCTGGGGGGCTTCCCATAGCGTGGAGCTCCCCATCCTGAGAATTCCAGCCTTCAGACGTGTGGCTTTACCCTGGCTGGTATCCAAATTGGGGGGGACCGCACGTCGTTTTTTTTTAATTATTTTTTTTTACTGCTCGATATAGACCCGCCCACCGGCAACTGTGATTGATTGCAGTGAGACAGCTGTCACTCAGCGTGGGGGCGTGTCTAACTGCAACCAATCATAGGCGCTGGTGGGCGGGGAAAGCAGTGAATACGAAATTGAATAATGAGCGACCGGCATTTTCAAAATAGTAAACGCCGCCAGAGCTTTTTTAACAGCTGTGCAGCGCCGCGCTGGTGATCGGGGATCGGTGAGTATGAGAGAGGGGTAGAGACCAACCGACGGACTGAGGGAGATTGACTGACATACACAGAAAAAAAAATTGACCAACATCGCTTCAAAAAAGCACAAAATGGACACGAACCATACGGAGATGCATCCATGTCACGTACGTGTGCTCACGGACCCATTGAGTTTAATGGGTGCGTGTCTGCGTCTCCCGTGAGGAAAACTGACATGCATCCGTGTTTTACGGACAAACAAACGTATCACGTACACGGACACACGCACCGTATGGAATAACGCACGTGTAACTCTATACATTGATTAACATTGGAGTACGTGTGTCCATGTCTTCGGTACGTGCAGGAACGGTCCTAACACTTACCGGAGACACGTGCGTGTGAAGGGGGCCTAAAACTGTATTGGATTTAAGATTGCACTGGCTTAACTTGCACCAAATTCACTTAGAGGTCTGTGCCTCTCAATGTTTTAAGCACCTGCAATGATGCCTTAAGAAAGAAAATACTAAACTACAAAGCTTCTCCTATCCATTAAAAATGTAGTCACATATTGCGCACAGACACTGTCTGCGATTTTGAAGGGCCCATAAACTTGATGAGATAATTTTGATCCATGATTCAGATGAAATATGGACATGGCTGGTTGTGGACCACAAAACAAGACAGACATGTGAGCAGCCTTATTGACTGTAATGTGCACATGTTCTGTTTGGGTAAAACACAGATAGTACGCATACATGACTCAGGACTAATGAATGAGTCTGATGTGCCTCCCTAGGGCGTAGATAGGACTTCAGAGGAACAAAAAATGAATGGTATTCATGTGAGCTTTGTACCAGATAGAGGAGAGACAAGAACTGCCAGAGCAAAGGGGAGCAGTGAGGCCTATTCCAGATTGTAACGAGTGCTTGTGCTTTGCTTTGGTTCAGGCAAACCTGTTGGCCATTATAAAATTGTAAGTTTGTTGAAATCTTCACACTCGTTGCTTTATGTATCACAGTTGTAACCATCAAGCTTGTGTCCCCCTGCCATCCCTGACTGTGGACCCACCAAGGCCTATTTCACCATAACTATATTTAAAGGTTTATTGATTGCTCTCAGTGAGAGAAACAAAATTAAAATTTTGTAGTTGTGATACCTTTTAATGGCTAACTAAAATAAAATATATGATGATGTTATAAAGCAAGCTTTTCAGACATGTCAGGTCTCTTCCTCAGGCATGGTATGACAAAATCTGAAGAAACACAAATATATACACAAACAGAGCAGAGGGATGGCATAATAAAATACATTTAAATAAACAACATTTAAATGTATTTTATTATGCCATCCCTCTGCCCTGTTTTGTGTATATATTTGTGTTTCTTCAGATTTTTTGTCATATCATGCCTGAGGAAGAGACCTGAGATGCCTCGAAAGCTTGCTTTATAACATCATCATATTTTATTTTAGTTACAAGTAAAATATATCTTTGTACCGTGTTAGCCAGTAGAGATAAAAAAATTGTTTAAAAGAACAGAGAGTCCTCAGTGGTTGATACCTTTTAATGGCTAACTGAAAAGATGGTAATAATTGCAAGCTTTCGAGACTACTCAGGTCTCTTCATCAGGCATGGTATAACACAAAATCTGAAGAGTCACATATTTATACACAACAGGACTTAGAATAGTGCAGTAAAAAAAAAAAAAAAAAAAAGAACAAGTTATATGAAACAGTTCTGTTTCATATAACTTGTTCTTTTTTTTTTTTTTTTTTTACTGCACTATTCTAAGTCCTGTTGTGTATAAATATGTGACTCTTCAGATTTTGTGTTATACCATGCCTGATGAAAAGACCTGAGTAGTCTCGAAAGCTTGCAATTATTACCATCTTTTCAGTTAGCCATTAAAAGGTATCAACCACTGAGGACTCTCTGTTCTTTTAAACAATTTTTTTATTTTAGTTAGCCATTAAAAGCTATCACAACTACAAAATTTCAATTTTGTTTCTCTCACTGAGAGCAATCAATACTTTTTCAACTGGCTAACACGGTACCAAAACCTTTTTCTTTTAACTATATTTAAAGGGGCATAGCAGCGTGCATTTTTATTCTAAAAGGCTTCAGTCCATCACATTAACCCCTCCATAAAGACCCCTTTTACAGACTGTTAAAACCATCAGATTAGCTTAGAGAGTCTGTGAACTGTTCTGTGCAGAAAAATAAAGTGGGCACCTTCTGGGCGCTTGTGATCAAACACATCAACCGCAGATTCCTCAGTCATGCAATCTTAGTTGCAATTCTAATCTTTCTTATAGCCCTGTTTTGAGCGATCAGAGCTACTGACAAATTTCTAAACCTGACAGCCATTTTAGCTTTGCCTCCCTGCACATTGATCTCTGCACAGGCCACAGAGCACGCTCACAACAATCTACCTCTGAGGTCAGTCTATTCTGAATGCATCATATCATAATTTCAGCAAAATAAATATAGATCTCATGCCCCTGTGCTATTTTTTAACGCTTCACAAGTCAACCTGCAGTACGTTTTTGAAATCCGCAACATAACAGTTTCTCTTGATGTAAACAGTCGTTTTATTTGCTGATTTTCCCCATAGACTTGAATGAGATGTGGAAAATTCACAGGTAAAAAATGCATATATACATTTTTAGCTGGTTTCCACAGCTGAGATGCAGTAAAAACACATGAAGTCTGCACATGATTATGTCAATAGAGGTTTATCAAAGCCAAATACCAGGATGTATTCAAAACAAGGTGATTTTAATTAAAGCATTTACTCAAGAGATCTAAATTAGCTAACAAGTGCAGAAGTGCTGCATCATCAATAATGCACCAAATATCATTGTGAGACCTTAACCTAAAGGTTGGGGAAGAGGTTTCAGGCACCCTATACACATAGGGATGATCGGCCAGTCCCACCAAAATCTGAGGGTTTTTCCTACATCAAGGACATGTATGGTCACCTTAACTCTGTGTCTTGTGAATTAAGTGTTAACGTGTACAATACACTATTCTATTTGTAATATTGTCAGAGGAATTAGCACACTTACTATGATAAGGATGATTGTTGGACAACACGTCTAGGGAAACTTTGAAACATTACTATTTTAGATTAGAGCTGTCAGCATAGAAATGAATGTGTGCCCATTGAATTTCTATGCTGTCTATCATGCGCTCATTGCCGGCTTGTATCTTTTCCTTCAGTCCATACTCTTGGTTAACAGAGGTTATTTTTATACTTGCAAGAAAAAAGCTGTAGTGCTAATGGCTCTATTATAAAACCGTCAGTAACCAGCAAGTCTGGAGAATGATAAAGTACAGAAAGGGAGGGTGAGAATTAAAATGTTATTCCCAAAATTAGAATGTATCCCATATCTATTGGATAGAAGATATCTTGCTGATCGCTGGTCGTCCAACCACTTGGAACCCAGGGTTCCCAAGAATGAGGCTCTGAGCACTGTCTTGAATGTTGCATAGGTACAATGCTCAGACTCCTCTCAAATAATTGTCTATTTACATAGCATTAGTTGAAAAAAGGCCTAGGTCCATCTAGTTTAACCTTCCTCCACCAGTTATACATTTTGTCACTAAGTCACTTATGACCAACAATGTTGTGTGTACTGAGGAAATCTTCCAGCCCTTTTTTAAAAGCTGTTATAGTATCTGCCATTACTACCTCTTGTGGTAGGGCATTCCACAGTCTGGCTGCTCTAACTGTAAAGAACCCTTTCCTATTTAGCTGCCGGATTCGCCTTTCTTCCACTCGCAGTGAGGGCCCCCTGATCCTTAGTACTGTCTTTGGAAGGAATAAGTCATGTGCCAGTCCTTTATATTGACCACACATGTATTTATACATATAAATGAGATCTCCTCTGAGACGTCTTTTTTCTAAGCTAAACATATCTAACTTTTTCAACCTCTCATCGTATCTGAGGCCTTCCATTCCTTGTAATAGTCTAGTTGCCCGCCTTTGAACTGACTCTAACTTCTGAATGTCCTTTTTAAAATGTGGAGCCCAAAACTGGATCCCATATTGTAGATGTGGCCTTACTTTAAAGAGGGGTAATTTGAGAAAGCAGCATTTGTCTATGAGAATACCTGAGAATGCATGGTCTAAGCTTTCGGCTATTTCCATTAGACCCATAGATAAAGAATAGAGTGGAGACTGACCATGCTCACCTACGTTCCATTCAAGAGAGGACTTTGGAGAACGTCGCTCTTGCAATTACTGTGGCCAAAGCTAACTTTTGGCAATAATCCTTTAAAATACGAAACATTGGGTAGGAAGATAGTTTAGAATGTTGGTAAACTTTATAGTAGTCAACCTAAGGGGTATCAGTATAACATACATCATGTCATGAATGTCATTTATTGGAAGCAATCATAGGATCATGTGAGACATTCATAAAAAAAAATGCTTCTTTAACTCTTAAACTGCTTTCTTCTTCTGCTTTTATTTTTTCAGCCCAGTAAGTACTTTTTAACAGGCATAATCTTTCACCAAAATTATTCTTTTCTACTTCAAAATTGTCACGTTTTTCCATAATAGTCACTTCATAATTGTATCCCTAAGACTATACAGTATTAATTTCTCCAATGATGCATTTCTATTAGTTCCCAGGTTTCATCTGACCTTCTTATCATTGTATTTATTATTCAGAACATCATTGTTTGAGATTTTGTATGTAAAGGCCCTGTCACACACAGAGATAAATCTGCGGCAGATCTGTGGTTGCAGTGAAATTGTGGACAATCAGTGCCAGGGTTGTGGCTGTGTACAAATGGAACAATATGTCCATGATTTCACTGCAACCACAGATCTGCCAAAGATTTATCTGTGTGTGTGACGGGGCCTTTAGAGATCAGTGAAGGTCTGTCCTTGGCAGCAATTCATTGAATGGTGTAATGCATGTTCAGTAGGAGGCTACCTGCAGTCATAGTTTTCCATTTTTTTTTACATATTTGCTGTTTAAACCTTGGTAATTAAGGGGTATATCTGAGAGTTAAAAAAAAAAAAAAGTGCGTAAGCACTAACATGCTCACCTACCTGCTTGTTGTGCTCGGCGCCATTCACCACCAGCGCAGAGTAGTCACTGACCGCTCCTGCCAGGGATATAAGGGCTTTGTCAGCAGAGCAGAGGCTTCTTTTCAGCTTTACGCCCCCTTCACATGTCAGTGATTCCGGTACGTATGACGCCATTTTTATATGAACCAAAATCACGGATATACACAGACCCATTAAAATCAATGGGTCTGCGCACACATCAGTGACTTCTCACGGACTGTGTGTCTATGTGGCGCATATGCGTCTCCGTGTGTTCCGCACGGAGATAAGTCCATTTTTCTTTGGCAGCATTGATGTAACACGGACCACACAGTGATGTGATCTGTGTGACATGTAACGTGTCTTTGAAATAAAATGATTTTCTATACTCACCTGTCTCTAGCGCTGCTGTTTTCGGCACTGCTGTCTCTTGCTTCAGGGCCCGCTCATTATGCTCATTGCATATTCACTGTACCGCGGACCCGGAAGCAAGTGTGACCACAACGCCAGAGATATCAGCACCATGGACAGCAGTGACGGAAACAAGTGAGTAAAAAGTTCCTATCATGGAGAACATATGTGTGCTAAAATCACGGCACACCTTCAACACATCCGTGAAAAACGTGTGTGTTTTTCACTGACGTGTGAAAGAGGCCTTAACCTGTAGACGGGTCAGGACAGCCAACGTCCTGCTGATTGACAACCAGTTTTCTGCTGCCTAACTGGGAGAGCCAGCTGTGAGTCAGCATGACGTCAGCAGTCCCTCCCCATCTACAGAGCAGAGCGGATGAGAAGCCGCTGCTCTGTTGTCTCAGCGACAGCGGAAACTGCAGAATCTCTGCTCTGTGACCACTCTGCCGGTAGAGATCGGCGATGGGCACAACATGCAGGTAGGTAACAGCTACCTGCCTGCTAGTTCTTAGGCACATTTTTTTTTTTGTAAAGTTCTGGATATACCTTTTAAGAGATCTGGTGTTTAATATGTAACTGTTGTTCCTGGTGACTTTTCAGAATAAACATGAAGATGAAAAATAGCGCTTTTTCTGGCAATTTTCTGCACTTTTAACCAGTTTTCACACTTTGCCAACACCGTCCCTAATAATTAGTTGTCCTTTAGCTTGGATCCAGAGTGGGTAGACACTGATTGGTACAATGTCGGCTATACAAAGCACATATAGAGAAGTGGAGATCTTTTTACCCTAAGGCTCCTTTCACATTGCGTTTTTCCCTACGTCCACAGGTCCCGTCAGAGGATCCGTCTGAACCGCCCCTCCCCCACTCTGCAAAGCGTGTTCTGGACGCATGCGCCCGGCAGGGCTATTCACTGTAATGGAGCGCACTGCGTTAGCGTGTGCTCTGTTTTGTGCCATTTTTGCACATATACGTTTTCTGCAGAAGGACAACCGAATGTAGTCCACTACGTTCAGGTGTCCGTCTGCAGAAAACGTATAAGTGCAAAAATGGCACAAAACAGAGCACACGCTAACGCAGTGCGCTCCATTACAGTGAATAGCCCTGCCGGGCGCATGCATCCAGAACACGCTTTGCAGAGTGGGGGAGGGGCGGTTCGGACGGATCCTCCGACGGGACCTGTGGGCGTAGGGAAAAACGCAATGTGAAAGGAGCCTAACTCTGTGGCAGATGCTCGAAAGCAGTAACAGCTTGGAGGAGATTATACAGCAGTACTAAGCAGTGTAGCTGTAAAATCCAATACTGGAGAGAAACTGTTAAACACTTTCTAAAAACAAGCAGCGCTTCATCTGTGTGTCTTTCTGCTTCAGTCTCACTCCCGCCCCCCTATTTCTCCTCACCTCCATAGACTTATTAGGCAGCGACTGTAATCTGATCCCTCAGTCAGCTGATAATTTATCTTTGCTGAAGGAAGATTCAGGCAGTGAATTCAAAGAAAACGATCATCGTAGAAGGGAGAAAGAGAGGATTGTGATAAGTGGTTTAAAAGCATTTCTCTCTAATAAGATTTATTATAGAGTTTCTTATCTTCACTTGTGGTATTGATTTATGAAAAAATTATACAAGTTTTATTCTTTAACTTGAACTTAATCTATATTTTATTTAATCTGCGTTTTCAATAGAGACAACTCCAGTGCATTCATTGGGGACAGTTCTTTGATGATAAGACTTACAAATTGTAATGAAGAAAAATGTAAAAATGATCCATTACTTAAAACTATATACCTATACATTATTCCATGATAAACCTTATTGGCTCATCTCATATAAGTAATTAATTGCCTAATGAAAGTGTTAGTCCACACTTAACCATTTTTAAGACTCCTGCGTGTTGTCAGTATATAGAAATATTCTTATTTACATTTAGAAGCTGAAAACCTGTCTAGAACTAAAACCTATATATAATCACTAAATTATCTTTTGTAAATGGATGATGTAAGCCGTATAATGTTCTTGTGTACCCTGTATCTTTACACGATGTTGGCATGATGTTAGACAGTTACCTGGCATATTAATTGCAGGATGTTGTGGAATTGAAAAATAAATCTTATAGTTTCTCCAAATGTTACATAAGAGGTAACATTAAAGTGTTCTAGTACTTTACAGTCAGCTGTGGAAATAATGAACTGAGCAGTTATTTGTCACGATAAATTGCAAGGAATAGAGGAAGAGGCAGAAGATACTTTTTAAATATTGTTTCTGCTTTCAGTTCAAACCCAACCCAGGTTCCAGAATGTCTAATCCAGTTGTTTTATACCACTATGCATGTATAGTTAGGTCCAGAAATATTTGGACAGTGACACAAGTTTTGTTATTTTAGCTGCTTACAAAAACATGTTCAGAAATACAATTATATATATAATATGGGCTGAAAGTGCACACTCCCAGCTGCAATATGAGAGTTTTCACATCCAAATCAGAGAAAGGGTTTAGGAATCATAGCTCTATAATGCATAGCCTCCTCTTTTTCAAGGGACCAAAAGTAATTGGACAAGGGACTCTAAGGGCTGCAATGAACTCTGAAGGCGTCTCCCTCGTTAACCTGTAATCAATGAAGTAGTTAAAAGGTCTGGGGTTGATTACAGGTGTGTGGTTTTGCATTTGGAAGCTGTTGCTGTGACCAGACAACATGCGGTCTAAGGAACTCTCAATTGAGGTGAAGCAGAACATCCTGAGGCTGAAAAAAAAGAAAAAATCCATCAGAGAGATAGCAGACATGCTTGGAGTAGCAAAATCAACAGTCGGGTACATTCTGAGAAAAAAGGAATTGACTGGTGAGCTTGGGAACTCAAAAAGGCCTGGGCGTCCACGGATGACAACAGTGGTGGATGATCGCCGCATACTTTCTTTGGTGAAGAAGAACCCGTTCACAACATCAACTGAAGTCCAGAACACTCTCAGTGAAGTAGGTGTATCTGTCTCTAAGTCAACTGTAAAGAGAAGACTCCATGAAAGTAAATACAAAGGGTTCACATCTAGATGCAAACCATTCATCAATTCCAAAAATAGACAGGCCAGAGTTAAATTTGCTGAAAAACACCTCATGAAGCCAGCTCAGTTCTGGAAAAGTATTCTATGGACAGATGAGACAAAGATCAACCTGTACCAGAATGATGGGAAGAAAAAAGTTTGGAGGAGAAAGGGAACGGCACATGATCCAAGGCACACCACATCCTCTGTAAAACATGGTGGAGGCAACGTGATGGCATGGGCATGCATGGCTTTCAATGGCACTGGGTCACTTGTGTTTATTGATGACATAACAGCAGACAAGAGTAGCCGGATGAATTCTGAAGTGTACCGGGATATACTTTCAGCCCAGATTCAGCCAAATGCCGCAAAGTTGATCGGACGGCGCTTCATAGTACAGATGGACAATGACCCCAAGCATACAGCCAAAGCTACCCAGGAGTTCATGAGTGCAAAAAAGTGGAACATTCTGCAATGGCCAAGTCAATCACCAGATCTTAACCCAACTGAGCATGCATTTCACTTGCTCAAATCCAGACTTAAGACGGAAAGACCCACAAACAAGCAAGACCTGAAGGCTGCGGCTGTAAAGGCCTGGCAAAGCATTATGAAGGAGGAAACCCAGCGTTTGGTAATGTCCATGGGTTCCAGACTTAAGGCAGTGATTGCCTCCAAAGGATTCGCAACAAAATATTGAAAATAAAAATATTTTGTTTGGGTTTGGTTTATTTGTCCAATTACTTTTGACCTCCTAAAATGTGGAGTGTTTGTAAAGAAATGTGTACAATTCCTACAATTTCTATCAGATATTTTTGTTCAAACCTTCAAATTAAACGTTACAATCTGCACTTGAATTCTGTGGTAGAGGTTTCATTTCAAATCCAAAGTGGTGGCATGCAGAGCCCAACTCGCGAAAATTGTGTCACTGTCCAAATATTTCTGGACCTAACTGTATCTATGAGATACCCATTCCTCTACTCTCCTTATTCTTTTGTTGCCTTTGCCTTCCCCTTTCAGCTTATATCAACCAAACAGGATATTGCTTACATTTCTTGTCCTTCCCTGGTGGAATTTTCATCAAGAATTGCACCTGTTAGGATTTAGCTCTGCTTTCCAGTTCTAGCATTCGTCACATGACCACAAGTATGTAAACTGAATAGTCAACTTTCGACTAGATTCTTCTCTGCTTCTCTCATCAGAACATTGAGACAATTAGATGAGAGTCTAGTTGGTACATGATAACATGTAGGACATGTTGTATAGCAGTAGCAGAGAGGTGCCCACTGTACAGTGTATCTTTGACACTACCAGTATATACCTCTATAACCTGTATACTTTGTAGTATCTTCTGAAAGTTAAGCATCTGGTGGCCAATTGACTAGATACACCCTCCTAACATTTATATTTTCTTGTTCCTGGGAAACCCAACTAATAGTCACATCAATGTTGTACTGAAAGGGAATCTGTCAGGATGTTTTTGCTTTGTAGCCTGAAGCCTGCATGCTGTAAGAGTTAACATGCAGTTTACAGCCAGCCATCTCATATCTCAAAGTCTGTTTTTGTTTACCTGCAATGTTAGTTCAAGCCTCTTAGCTTTATCAGTAGTAGACTGAGGAGCATGTGAGCTCAGGTCTGACTCTGCCCCCTTCTGTGATTAGCAGCTTCTGTCTATAGAAATGTACACTGATAGCCTGTTGTGGACCAGGGCAGCTCCTAGATCTCTGAAACACATGAAAAATAATATGCCAGTGATCTAAGTGATACATCGTTAGAATCAAAATCTCTTTGCCTACATCATGCTGCTCTCAGAGTAGGTCGCAAAAATTTGCTGACAGATTCCCTTTAAAGTGCAAACCCCGGGATAGCACTTACATGTTTTATAAAGTCCGAAAGACTTGCCGTTTACATCTTTAATTTATATCAATCCTAATGTATTGTTTATCTTTTTTTTTATCATTTTTCTTTCCTTTAATTTACCATGATGTTCATATTGCCGTCTTGCAAATTAATCATTATTTGATACTTTTCAGATTAGATAGTCTATTATAATTATGTAATATTTATTGTGTAAAATTGAATTTTCAATGAAAAGAAAAAGGGTTTTAAGCGTTCTCGAAAAATCTTTAAAGACGTTGTGACGTCTTCTGGAGAACACCACTCCTCTGATTCCCGGTGTCCTTCTTGCCAGGGAGGCGGAGTGCTCCTGAGGATTGACAGTTTGGACCAAGGGCATGGCAGTGCTGCTGGCTCAAAATGTCTGATACTGCAAGCCGATGCCTTTACAGCATTGGAGGAGCGCCAAGGCACTCAGTGCCTATTAACCCTTTACAGGACCATTGACAGTTTCCCATCTTATAGAATTGTAATGTATCCATAGAAATCGGATGCCATACTGATGGTCTGTATGGCATCCAATTTTTTTCTCATACTGTACCAATTTCGGAGTCAAATGTTAGCATATGTTAGCATACTGCAATTTTTTCTTTCATGCAGCTGAGAAAAAAATGATATGCATTGCCTCATTGGTCCGAGTGCAATAGCTTTTATCGGATTGCACTCTTCCAAGTTATACACTCATTTTACCAAACCTTAGGCTGCGTGCCCACGAACAGGGTTCACAGCGTTTTGGACGCAGCATGTTTTCCTGGGTCCAAAACGCTACGTTGTTCAGTACAAGCACAGTGGATGGGTTTTCTAGGAATCCCATGCCCGCTGTGAATGTTTTTCTTGCAGCATGAATGGACATGGCTACTCGAGCTGCAGCATGTGAATTTATGCTGCAGTGCTGTGAGTGTTCTCCGCTGAGAGAACAGAGAGAAAGACCACATCTGCTTGAACTCTGATCCTGGACACAGGCAGCTGCGGTCTCTGTGCCCTGCAGGAGAGGACATGCTGCGTCCAGAATGCAGCTTGTGTGGATCGTGGGCACGTACCCTTAGACTACCCATACTCAGCTGGGGATGGCAGTAATGACTGCTCAGTGTCATCTGCTTCATTTCATACTTTTATGAAAATATTTCATACAATGCAATTTCCAGAATTCAGTTTCTAAACAAATTTTAACATAAATTGAGGCAAATGTAGGCTATTTGTCATCGAGCAAAGGCACGTGAGTTTAAAAGAGATGCAATATCTCAACCCACACACGTGCATTGTGTTGGTCGCTTACTATAACTGAATTGTCACCTACTCTACCATGTTCTTTTTTTTAACGTAATCACAATAATGGTGACAGCTGATGTATCACCGATACCATCTAAAATGTTTGAGGAGGGTCTTCATTTACACCAGCTAATGTGTGTTGTTGGCTTTATGTGTAATATATGTGCAAACGACCTCCTTGCTTTCGGACCTGTTGTTATTACTTAAGATTTATGCACGTTAGTAAAGTTAAATTGACTTTGTCCAATTAAAATCACAGAAATGGAAACTTTAATAACTCTGATTCTAATACATTATGCTATTGTCACAGTAGAAGACTCGAAACCTTGACTCTTGCTGCCATGAAATGACTTTCCAGCTTGTTCGGTTATGATTATATCCAGTGTCCAGCCATAAATCTGAGGGTTGTCCCTTTAACTGCGTTTTGTCTCATTTTTTGACTTTTTCTATTTGCAGTGCTGAGTATTGGTGAAGGCGGATTTTGGGAAGGATCAGTGAAGGGTCGGAGTGGATGGTTTCCAGCAGACTGTGTAGAGGAAGTGCAGATGAGGCAGCCAGATCCACGTCAAGGTATGACAAGTAGAGTGGTACCCTATGGGAAGACCTGGTGGGACCTGTATAGAAAATTCTGGCCACAGGCATATATTGTTGGATGATTATATATTTCTTTTGTAATGATTTTGTTAGAAAGTATCAGTGGGTACTTCTAAGCTGTGCAATCACACTTCATTGTGTCTTACACATAAACGGCTCTGTCTTTTAGAAACGCGTGAAGATAGGACAAAGCGTCTGTTCAGACATTACACAGTTGGATCATATGACTCCTTCACTTCTCATAGGTAAAATCCGTTTATCATACAGTTATTCTCAGTTTTCCAAAATCCAAGGACAAATGATTAAAGGTGCGTCTATACCTGACAACCAGGGGCACTAAGTAACCACCGATCAGCTACTTGTTTTTCTGATCAGCGGTCATTTAATAGCCCATTTACAGAGACCGACCTGACTTCAGAATGATCAGTATGGATAGGCTGTTGCGTTGTTCTTGGCAGCACAGATCTTGTGTACACAGCACAATGAGCTGCTGAGAATCTTTTGTGTCACACCAGACTGCAAGACTAGTGACTTGCTTTTTATCATATCATGAAACTAGTGTTATTTGGAATTCTTGTTCACAATAATTTTGCTGTAGAAATGCAAAGCTGCCGCCTGAACAACAGACAACCCAGGCAGCGGCTTATCTTCAGTGAGTAGGCATGTAAAACCCGGCATGCCCAATCCTCCTTTCTACCTGCATCTGTGAGGACAGTGACTGCTGAAAGAACGGATGGGGCCAATGTTGATTAAATACGTATGAATACAAGTAGTAGAGCTCACCAATGTTATGGTGATTCCAATTTGGTATTTAGTTGCTATACGTCAAAGTTTATGCACAATGCTCAGATGTGTAGTAAGATGGAGGCGTTCTGATATACAGTACACAAGCTTCTCTTACATTTTTCATGTAATTGATCTGTCATGTGAACTTTTGCAGTGATTATGTCATCCAGGAGAAGGTTGCACGGCTGCAGAAGAGAGAGCTGGAGGGATTTGGTTTTGTATTAAGAGGAGCAAAAGGTATGTCCACATAGTGAATTCATGATTACTTACCTTTATACTCCATAAATGATTGTAGCTGCCTCATTATATAATGAGAGCCTTACATAGACTGCTGAAAGAGCTCCCCAGATGAGGAAATCCGTTTCCACCACCATTATAACAGTTTGCCAAGATGGAAACAACAAACCTAGTTTGTTCCTTTGATATCACCAGCCTCAGCCACCACTAGACTGGGGCCAGAAATGTATCTAAGCCGGGGTGTGGGAGTATTGCTATATATGCTTGATAAAGCCCAATTGTAGGGTGAAACGTTGCCTGACTTGGAGGATTAAAGAAAAATTGAAGAAACCCTATAACACTATACAGTTTTGTTTAAACAGATTCCCATTAACAACAATAGGACTCTTTCTGTGTTTCTTTCTTCTCAGCTTTTTTCAATATTAATGTTATGTTCCCACAATAAGTATAAAGCTGCTTTTTTTTATACCTCCTGGCATTTCAATTGACAAAATGTTACTAATAGTGTGGATTTCCTGTGCTTTTCATTTCCTTCTGCAGTGCATTAGCATTTTTTTACCAGCAAATTATTCACATCTAATGAAATTACAGGGGGAAAATACGCACATAAAACTCAGTGTACGCGTAAGAGAAATTGGCATGTTGCGGATTTCAAACACCGTTTACGCTGAGTGAAAAACGAGCACGGTGGGTATGAGATTTCTATAAATTCCTTCCACTTGTCTGGAACTCCATGGAAAAATATTTTAGAGGTATAGCGGCCGCTGCAAATATCAGGGAGCCAAGATGTAGAGAAGTATCAAAATTTATTGGCACAACACATTTCCAGGACATCAGTCCGATTGATCAGGTACTAATAAAATGTCCTTACAAGGATCTTTTATATGTATAACATTACATCAATAATTCAGCATAATTACAACAATTGGTGACACCAAATGGCCAATTACTCAATCCTAAAACAGCAAAAATAAAAAACACCAAGAAAGCCGATTCATTCTACAATTTACATACAAATAAATATACTGTATATATTACTTGTATCCTTATTTATACAAGCATAATGCAAAAGTTGCCCTATATAATAATATTAATGTAACAATAGAAATTTTATATAAAATTCATTATTTTTGAATGCTAATCCCCAATATAATTTGGTTCTAAACATAATCTACATGCATTATCAAGGAACATTTATGCTGATTTTTGAATATTTGATCTACAAACAAAATGCTCATACAACAAGATCGCAAATTAATGCTGTTGGAAATGTTCTATGTTAAAATTACCCTATATACTATATTCATATAATAATAGAAATTATATATAATACTAGCTGTACTACCCGGCTTCGCCCGGGTTAATAACTGTTGTTAACAAAATAGAATGTATTAACATTCCCGGGATAGAATGTATAAATAGAATGTATTAACTCCCGGTATAGTAATTGTCTCTCTGTTTCTCTCCCATTCTCTGTCTGTCTCCCCCTCTGTATATATCTCTCTGTCTCTCTCTCTATCTCTTTGTCTGTCTGTCTCTTTCCCTGTCTGTCTCTGACTGTTTCTGTCTTTTTCTCCGTCTGTCTCAATCTCTTTCCCTGTATGTCCATCTATCTCTTTCCCTGTCTGTCTATCTATCTGTCACTTTCCCTGTCTGTCTCTTTCCCTGTCTATCTCTTTCCTTGTCTGTCTCTTTCCCTCTCTTTCCCTGTCTGTCTCTTTCCCTCTCTTTCCCTCTCTTTCCCTCTCTTTCCCTCTCTTTCCCTCTCTTTCCCTCTCTTTCCCTCTTTCCCTCTGTCTTTTTCCTTGTGTCTGTCTCTTACCCTGTCTGTCTCTTTCCCTTTCTTTCCCTGTCTGTCTGTTTCCATGTGTCTGTCTCTGTCTCTTTGTCTGTGTCTGTCTCTTTCCCTGTCAGTCTGTCTCTGGCTGTGTCTGTCTCTTTGTGTCTGTCTCTTACCCTCTCTATGTCTGTTTCTTACCCTGTCTGTGTCTGTCTCTTTCCCTGTCTGTGTCTGTCTCTTTCCCTGGCTGCATTGTGACACGCCAACATTCCATCTAAGGGCGTGGCTGCGCATTCTTCTGAAGTTCTAGCTGCACTGTGGCTCCCAGCTCCATTCACTTTAATGGAGGCAGGTTTTTTGGTAAATAACTGTAAAGAGCGGGGTTAAACTTTCCCCTCAAAACATAGCCTATGACGCTCTCGGGGTCCAGAAGTGTGAGTGTGCAAAATTTTGTGGCTGTAGCTGCGACGGTGCAGATGCCAATCCCGGACATACATACACACACACATACACACACACACACATACACACATTCAGCTTTATATATTAGATTTGTATACTTAGTCTACGTGTATCATTAAGAGCCATTTTGCTGGTTTCTAAAAAAAATTTTTTCTTTGCACTTGTCTGGAACTATAAGATGTAGCCCTCTTTGTGCAGTGAAAACATAGCGTAAAAAATTCACAAAAAACTCATTGTGGGAACTGAGAGGGGTAGTGTGAAGTCCAAAGTAATTTTCTTCCTAAATCTCTATTTAGTGCCATAATCTAAACTATTTCTAATGTACAGTACTTGAATTAAAAATTTTATACCGTTCCCTAACTACACTATTTAACGGCTCTTTTTATATATATACAATATATATATATATATATATATATATATATATATATATATATATTATTATGTATATATATATATATATATATATATATGTATGTATATACACAGTATATATACAGTTAGGTCCAGAAATATTTGGACAGTGACACAATTTTCGCGAGTTGGGCTCTGCATGCCACCACATTGGATTTGAAATGAAATCTCTACAACAGAATTCAAGTGCAGATTGTAACGTTTAATTTGAAGGTTTGAACAAAAATATCTGATAGAAATTGTAGGAATTGTACACATTTCTTTACAAACACTCCACATTTTAGGAGGTCAAAAGTAATTGGACAAATAAACCAAACCCAAACAAAATATTTTTATTTTCAATATTTTGTTGCGAATCCTTTGGAGGCAATCACTGCCTTAAGTCTGGAACCCATGGACATCACCAAACGCTGGGTTTCCTCCTTCTTAATGCTTTGCCAGGCCTTTAAAGCCGCAGCCTTCAGGTCTTGCTTGTTTGTGGGTCTTTCCGTCTTAAGTCTGGATTTGAGCAAGTGAAATGCATGCTCAATTGGGTTAAGATCTGGTGATTGACTTGGCCATTGCAGAATGTTCCACTTTTTTGCACTCATGAACTCCTGGGTAGCTTTGGCTGTATGCTTGGGGTCATTGTCCATCTGTACTATGAAGCGCCGTCCGATCAACTTTGCGGCATTTGGCTGAATCTGGGCTGAAAGTATATCCCGGTACACTTCAGAATTCATCCGGCTACTCTTGTCTGCTGTTATGTCATCAATAAACACAAGTGACCCAGTGCCATTGAAAGCCATGCATGCCCATGCCATCACGTTGCCTCCACCATCTTTTACAGAGGATGTGGTGTGCCTTGGATCATGTGCCATTCCCTTTCTTCTCCAAACTTTTTTCTTCCCATCATTCTGGTACAGGTTTGATCTTTGTCTCATCTGTCCATAGAATACTTTTCCAGAACTGAGCTGGCTTCATGAGGTGTTTTTCAGCAAATTTAACTCTGGCCTGTCTATTTTTGGAATTGATGAATGGTTTGCATCTAGATGTGAACCCTTTGTATTTACTTTCATGGAGTCTTCTCTTTACTGTTGACTTAGAGACAGATACACCTACTTCACTGAGAGTGTTCTGGACTTCAGTTGATGTTGTGAACGGGTTCTTCTTCACCAAAGAAAGTATGCGGCGATCATCCACCACTGTTGTCATCCGTGGACGCTCAGGCCTTTTTGAGTTCCCAAGCTCACCAGTCAATTCCTTTGTTCTCAGAATGTACCCGACTGTTGATTTTGCTACTCCAAGCATGTCTGCTATCTCTTTGATGGATTTTTTCTTTTTTTTCAGCCTCAGGATGTTCTGCTTCACCTCAATTGAGAGTTCCTTAGACCGCATGTTGTCTGGTCACAGCAACAGCTTCCAAATGCAAAACCACACACCTGTAATCAACCCCAGACCTTTTAACTACTTCATTGATTACAGGTTAACGAGGGAGACGCCTTCAGAGTTAATTGCAGCCCTTAGAGTCCCTTGTCCAATTACTTTTGGTCCCTTGAAAAAGAGGAGGCTATGCATTACAGAGCTATGATTCCTAAACCCTTTCTCCGATTTGGATGTGAAAACTCTCATATTGCAGCTGGGAGTGTGCACTTTCAGCCCATATTATATATATAATTGTATTTCTGAACATGTTTTTGTAAACAGCTAAAATAACAAACTTGTGTCACTGTCCAAATTTTTCTGGACCTAACTGTAATTTATCCTTTTTGATGATGCTTTGTTTGAGAATCCCTGTGCATGTTTGGATGCACAAACAAAGCATCATCAGGGGCAGTGGCATAGCCTCTGCCCCCTCCCTGAAACAAATCAATGACACTTGTTTCAGGGATTGGGCTAGTCCCTGCGCACTGTGTTATGTCAGCAACAGAGCGTGTCAGAGTACCTGGCGTGCAGAGACCAGTGACACCACTTGCAGGGTGTCTGCACGCCGAGTAAACCTCTTACAAGGTGCGCTCTGGTCTGTTGCAAGCTCATTACTGATCTGAGGCGGCAACAGAAAAGTGCGCTATCATTGTTCCACAACCCATAATGCACAGGGACTAGCCCAGCCCCTGAAATACACTGTGTGCAGAATTATTAGGCAAATGAGTATTTTGATCACATGATAATTTTTATACATACATATTGTCCTACTCCAAGCTGTATAGGCTTGAGAGCCAACTACCAATTAAGTAAATCAGGTGATGTGCATCTCTGTAATGAGGAGGGGTGTGGTGTAATGACATCAACAACCTATATAAGGTGTGCTTAATTATTAGGGAAATTCCTTTCCTTTGGCAAAATGTGTCAGAAGACAGATTTGACGGGCTCTGAAAAGTCCAAAATTTTGAGATGTTTTGCAGAAGGATGCAGCAGTCTTGAAATTGGCAAACTTTAGAGGCGTCATCACTGAACAATCAAGCGTTTTATGGCAAATAGCCAACAGGGTCGCAAAAAGCATGTTGGGCAAAAAAGGCGCAAAATAACTACCCATGAATTGAGGAAAATCAAGCGTGAAGCTGCCAAGATGCCATTTGCCACCAGTTTGGCCATATTTCAGAGCTGCAACGTTACTGGAGTATCAAAAAGCACAAAGTGTGCCATACTCAGGCACATGGCCAAGATAAGGAAGGCTGAAAAACGACCACCTTTGAACATGAAACATAAGATAAAACGTCAAGACTGGACCAAGAAATATCTTAAGACTGATTTTTCAAACGTTTTATGGACTGATGAAATGAGAGTGACTCTTGATGGGCCAAAGGCTGGATCAGTAAAGGGCAGAGAGCTCCATTCCGACTCAGACGCCAGCAAGGTGGAGGTGGGGTACTGGTATGGGCTGGTATCATCAAAGATGAACTTGTGAAATGAGGATGTATCGCAAAATTTGAAAAGGTTTGGGCGCCCTGGATAGATAGCTCGGGCCTGGCTTCCAGAGAGCTATAGAGATTCCGTTTGGGCCTCATATGAGTATAACCTTATTGAATTAAAGAGAATTCTTGCTTATATGTCACATATTTACAAACCCTCTTATATACCTATTTATTTCTATTCAAAGAGATGTGATTTTGATGTTATATATTATAATGCTTATTTTTGCTAAGCTGGGGGATAAGTTAGGGGGGTGGGGTAAGGGGACTGCAATCCCCAGGGTCATTATATCTGTTTTATTGGAGAACGTTTAAATAAAAGCATTTGATTTAAAAAAAAGATGAACTTGTGGGACCTTTTCAGGTTGAGAATGGAGTGAAGCTCAACTCCCAGACCTACTGCCAGTTTCTGGAAGACAACTTCTTCAAGCACTGGCTCGGGAAGAAGTCGGTATCGTTCAAGAAAAACATGATTTTCATGCAGGACAATGCTCCATCACATGCATTTAACTACTCCACAGCGTGGCTGGCCAGTAAAGGTCTAAAAGATGAAAAAATAATGACATGGCCCCCTTGTTGACCTGATCTGAACCCCAAAGAGATCCTGTGGTCCCTCATAAAATGTAAGATCTACAGGGAGGGAAAACAGTACACCTCTCGGAACAGTGTCTGGGAGGCTGTGGTGGCTGCTGCACGCAATGTTGATTGTAAACAGATCAAGCAACTGACAGAATCTATGGATGGTAGGCTGTTGAGCATCATCATAAAGAAAGGTGGCTATATTGGTCACTAATTTTTGGGGTCTTGTTTTTGCATGTCAGAAATGTTTATCTCTAAATTTTGTGCAGTTATATTGGTTTACCTGGTGAAAATAAACAAGTGAGATGGGAATATATTTGGTTTTTATTAAGTTGCCTAATAATTCTGCCCAGTAATAGTTACCTGCACAAACAGATCTCCTCCTAAGATAGCCAAAACTAAAAAAAAAACACTCCTTCTTCCAAAAATATTAAGGTTTGATATTTATGAGTCTTTTGGGTTGATTGAGAACATAGTTGTTGATCAATAATAAAAAAAACCCTTTAAAATACAACTTGCCTAATAATTCTGCACACAGTGTAATGCGGGCTTCATACGGCACGATCTATCGTGCGATTGCATGAGCGATCGTACCCGCCCCCGTTGTTTGTGCGTCACGGGCAATTAGTTGCCTGTGGCGCACAAAGTCGTTAAACCGCCGTCACACATACCTGCTGAGCGACCTCGCTGTGGGCGGCGAACAACCACTTCCTGAAGGGGGAGGGACGTTCGCCGTCACAGCGACATCACACAGCGGCCGGCCAATAGAAGCGGAGGGGCGGAGATGAGCGGGACCTCTTTCCTTCAGCATTACCGGCGGGACGCAGGTAAGCTGTGTTCATCGTTCCCGGGGTGTCACACAGAACGATATGTGCTATCCCGTGTACGATGAACAACCGGCGCAAAGTAGAATAAACGATTTTTTAAAAATGAGCGACCTGTACACGATTCGCGATTCGTAACCGATTTGCGATCGTTTACAGACGCTCATAGGTGTCACACGGGATGACGTCGAAAACCGTGACCCCAACGACATATCGCACGATAGATCGTCTCATGTGACGCCTGCATAAGTGTCACTGATGATGCTTCGTTTCGGGAAGGGAGCAAAAGCTGTGGCAGTGACCGCAACCTCTGCCTACTGATGGCGCTTTGTTTAAGTATCCCAGCATGCACAGAAATTCTCAAATGAAGCGTCATCAAAAAGGAAGTGATAAAAAATATAGAAAACCTGTAAAAAGTGTAGTTTGGAAATGGTAGGGAAATTTTAATTCAAGTATATTAGAAAATAGTTTGTATTATGGCACTAAATAGATATAGATTGAGGAGGAAAATTACTTTGGACTTCGAGCCACCCCTTTAACCTAAGAGCAGTGTTACATGATGAAAAACTCTCTAAGGCTATGTGCGCACTGAAAAATTGAATTTTCTCAAGAAAATTCCGCAGGCACTGAAAGATTACCGCACCCGTGGTAAAAAACCGAGGCAAACCGCATGCGGTTTGCCGCGGTTTGCTGTGGTTTTACCGCGGTATTGTTTGCGGTATTGCCGCGGTTTTGCCGCGTGCGGGTTGGTACATGTGCTTTATTTCATTCAATGCAATAAAGCATATTAAAAAAAAAAAAAAAAATTTCCTTCTGAGATACATAGCAGATAGATAGATAGATAGATAGATAAAGAGACAGATAGAAGAATAGATAGAGGGATAGATAGATAGAGGACAGATCGCTGCATTTCTCACGGTCGATAGTGAGTTCACATTACCGGCCGTGGGAAATGACCGGTAATTACCTCTGCTGTCTCGCTGCGAGGCTGCATTCATTCAGCGCTGTGTCAGTCGCGGCTGGATTTAAGCAGCGCAGGACCTGTGGATTACGTCGGAGCTTTGTTTCGGGAGGGGTTAATAAAAGGGTGAACGAGGCTTATTTGTGTTTTATTTAAAATAAAGGATTTTTCGGTGTCTGTGTTTTTTCACTTTACTTACGGGTTGATCATGTCAGCTGTCTCATCCGCCGCCATTAACTCCTTGTATTACCCTGACTGCCACTGCATCACGGCAGCAGGAAGAGCCGGGGACACTCCGGTACTGCCGCATATAGGATGCGACAGTCCCGGGGCAGCTGCGGGCTGATATTCTCGGCTGCGGGAGGAGGGGGCATTAACCTTGTCCCTCGCCCTCCCCAGCCTGAGAATACCGGGCCGCCGCTGTGTGCTTACCTCGGCTGGATGGTAAATATACAGCGGAGCCCACGTGGTTTTTTTTTGTATATTTCCGTTTGCTTTCTATGTGTGTTCTATACGTCTATGTCTGTGTCTGTGTTCTATGTCTGTGATGTCTGTCTGTGATCTGTGTGTGTTTACTCTCTGCTCTGCTTCCTCTTCCTGTAATGACATCACTTCCCTGCAAAACCGCAGGCAAGCGATGTACATTACCGCAGGTAAACCGTGAAATACCACAGGGAATAACGCAGGAAAACGCAGTGAACCGCACAGAATTTGCTGCCTGCGTTATTCCCTGCGGGATTTCGCGATTACATGGCAGTCAATGGAGTGAAATCCCGCAGCGACGTGCGGAAAAGAATTGACATGCAATTGTTTTTGCTGCGGGAATCCCGCAGTAAAACATGCAGCTGTCAAATTCCGCCTCATGCGCACACGATTTTTTTTCCCATAGGTTTTGCTGGTGATTCACTGCAGAGATGTTATGAACATTTTCTGCAGCGAAACATGCAGCAAATCTGCAGAAAATCCGCGGCAAAATCCGGTAAGTGCGCACAGGGCCTTAATCTCCACATTGTATCAGAGGCATACAGCATGAGCCCAGCAACCGCCACATAAAAATGAGCTAACTATATATTATATTTAAAATTGTGAAAAAAGGCAGCACACCTCTAATGTAAACAAAAAGTAATTTAATTCCATGCTTGCTATAATGTTTAGGCTCCCACAACGTGCCTTTCTCAAAATGAGGAATTTTGAGAAAGGCTTGTTGTGGGAGGCAAAAGGTCATTTACCTCAATCATGGAAGAAATGTTCTCAACTGTTTGCTTACATTAGCTAATTGCTGCCTTTTTTCACTTTTTTATATTCTTGATCAAATGGCCAGTAGATGGATGGAGAGGCTTGCACCCGAGCTTTATGGATTTATTGCTGCTGCTAATTTTTCTTTGTGTGTGTGTGTGTGTGTGTGTGTGTGTGTGTGTGTGTGTGTTCCAGAGAATTAAGTATTTCTCCCAGAAAGTTATTGCAATTATACATGATTTGTCATACACATATTTATTTCCTTAATGTGTACTGGAACAACACAAACCACAGAGAAAAAAGGGCAAATTGGAAATAATTTCACACAAAACTCCAAAAATAAGCCAGACAAAATTGTTGGCACCCTCAACTTAATATTTGGTTACACACTCTTTGGAACAAATAACTGCAATGAAATGCGTCCTATAACCATCAAGAAGAATCTTACACTTGTCAACTGGAATTTTGGACCACTCTTCTTGCCAAACTCCACCAGGTCTCTCATATTTGAAGGATGCTTTCTCCCAACGCAATTTTAAGGTCTCTCTACCAGTATTCAATGGGATTTAGATCTGGACTCATTCCTGCCACTACAGAACACTCCAGTTCTTTGTTTCCATCCATTTCTGGGTGCTTCTTGAAGTATGTTTGGGGTCATTGTCTGACCCATGAACTATGACACAAACCCAGCTTCTGACACTGGACACATAATCCTTATGTAATCTTCAGATTTTATGATGCCTCGCACACAGTGCCAGCAAATCAGCCCCAAAACACCTTTGAACCTCCACCATATTTGATTGTAGGTACTGTGTTCTTTTCTCTAGAGGCCTCATTCAGTTTTCAGTAAACAGTAGAAGGATGTGCTTTACCAAAAAGTTCTATCTTGGTCTCATCTATCCACAAGACGATTTCCAGCAAGGATTTTGGCTTACTCACGTACATTTTGGCAACCTGCGATTTAGTTTTTTTATGTCTCTCTGTCAGCAGTAGGATCCTACTGGGTCTCCTGCCATAGCATTTCATTCAAATATTCACAGATAGTTTGTGCCGACACTGATGCACCCTGAGCCTGCAGGACATCATGAATTTCTTTGGAACTTGATTGAGGCTGCTTAGCTACTATCTGGACAATCCTGCATTACAACCTTTCATCAATTTTTCTCTGCCATCCAAGTCTAGGGAGATTAGCTACAGTGCAATTGGTTGTAAAGCTCTTGATTATTTTGCACACCGTAGAAAGTGGAACATCAAGATCTCTAGAGATAGACTTGTAATCTTGAAATTTTTGTTATATTTTTTGACATTTTTTGTTCTCAAGTCCTCAGTCAGCTCTGTTCTCTTCTTTCTGTTTTCCATGCTTAGTGTGGTGCATTTAGACACACAATGCAAAGATTGAGTCAACTTCTCCCCTTTTTATTTGGTTTCAGGTGCTTCTCATATTGCCCACACCTGTAACTTGCCACAGGTGAGTTGGAATGAGTATCACACACTTGTTACAAAGTTGTTTACCCACAATTTTGGAAAGGTGGCAGCAATTTTCTGAGAGAACTACTTTACTTTCTTGAACAATTTCGGCAATGTCTGTATGTGTGTATATAGGTGTGCATGTTTGTGTGTGTGCCTGTGTAAATACATATATATATATATATATATATATATATATATATATATTTTAATTAATTAATATAAACTGTTATAACTTATTTTTTTTAAAGCAACGTTTGTCACACATGTCTAAAACGTTTGAACAGTATGTTACGTATGCATATATATATATATGTATATATACATATATATATATATATATACAGTATATGCATGTGTGTGTCTGTGTATATATAATAAATTATTATTATTATTATTATTTATTATTATAGCGCCATTTATTCCATGGCGCTTTACAAGTGAAAGAGGGTATACGTACAACAATCATTAACAGTACAAGACAGACTGGTATAGGAGGAGAGAGGACCCTGCCCGCGAGGGCTCACAGTCTACAGGGAATGGGTGATATATAAATATATATATTTATTTATATATATACACATATATATATATACAGTACAGACCAAAAGTTTTGACACAACTTCTCATTCCAAGAGTCTTCTTTATTTTCATGACTCTGAAAATTGTAGATTCACATTGAAGGCATCAAAACTATGAATTAACATAGTTATAGCATCTCAAGGCTCTGGCCAACTGGTCCAGGAAGCCATTATCTATCCCCCATGAGATGGCTGGATTGTCATTGTAAATAAGCACTTGTACCTTGCCCCTCCCCACCTCATTGTAGATTGTAAGCTCTCACGAGCAGGGTTGCCATTTTTTCCCTTTAAATATTGTATCTTCTATAATTGTTACTTGTTTGTATATGTTTATGTATATGTATATGAGCCTCCTGAATTGTAAAGCGCTGCGGAATATGTTGGCGCTATAGAAATAAAGATTATTATTATTATAATTATTATTAACACATATGGAATGAAATACTTAACAAAAAAGTGTGAAACAACTGAAAATATGTCTTATATTCTAGGTTCTTCAAAGTAGTCACCTTTTGCTTTGATTACTGCTTTGCACGCATTTGATGGTTTTGGCCACTGTACTTGGGGACACTTTCAAAGTTTTCCCAATTTTTCAGACTGACTGACCTTCATTTCTTAAAGTAATGATGGCCACTCGTTTTTCTTTACTTAGCTGCTTTTTTCTTGCCATAATACAAATTCTAACAGTCTATTCAGTAGGACTATCAGCTGTGTATCCACCAGACTTCTGCACAACACAACTGATGGTCCCAACCCCATTTATAAGGCAAGAAATCCCACTTATTAAACCTGATAGGGCACACCTGTGAAGTGAAAACCATTTCCGGTGACTACCTCTTGAAGCTCATCAAGAGAATGCCAAGAGCGTGCAAAGCAGTAATCAAAGCAAAAGGTGACTACTTTGAAGAACCTAGAATATAAGACATCTTTTCAGTTGTTTCGCACTTTTTTGTTAAGTATTTCATTCCACATGTGTTAATTCACAGTTTTGATGCCTTCAATGTGAATCTACAATTTTCAGAGTCATGAAAATAAAGAAAACTCTTTGAATGAAAAGGTGTGTCCAAACTTTTGGTCTGTACTGTGTGTGTGTGTGTGTGTGTGTGTGTGTGTGTGTGTGTGTGTGTGTGTGTGTATATATATATATTGGCTGCTAAAGAAGTCAAGGGGGCGCTTATTTAATTTTTCCCATTGAAAACACACGCACTGACTGGGTTGCAGGTATAATGATGGGTAGGTGGAATAGCTGTCTATTGAACAATCATTCTCCTGACAACTATGTAGGGTGTAGGTGTATCTAATATTCTTTGGTTCTTCTTGTCAATAATGTTATGACCCTATAGATAAAATGTCACTGCAGCCTTGGATACTGCAGCCTTGAGCATGTGTAGCTGGCAGTGGGGGATGTGCAAGTAACCCTTTACAGAACTCCCATACCAGACTCCTATCCTGTAGCTGCAGCTCTAATCGAACCAGTTAGTCAGGGTGTCTCTTAGGAGATAAATAATAAAAAATAATTATTTTATTTATATTGCTCCAACATATTCCACAGCTCTTTACACTTGGGTGTGGGTCCCATTGATATAGGCCCATATCTATTAGATATTTATGGCATATTCTGTAGTTATGAAATAAATATTTGTTATGAGACAACCCCTTTAACCCCTTCACCCATGGACGATTTTCCATTCTCGTTCCCCCCATACACACTCTTCCAAGAGGCATAACTTTTTATTTTTCCGTCAATATATCCATATGAGGGCTTGTTTTTTTGTGGGACGAGTTGCACTTTTGCATGACACCATTCATTCTGCCCCATATTGTACTTGAAAGCGTGAAAAAAATTCCAAGTGGGGTGAAATTGCAAAAAAGTGCAATTCCACGATTGTTTTTCGGGTTTCTTTTATGTACCATGTTCACTATATGGTAAACTGACCTGATATGTTTCCCTCAGTACAAGTCCATAGATACGAAACGTAAAGTTATTAGTGATGGACGCACGCGGACTGTAAAAGTCCGGATCCCAGCGGGTTCAGAAGTACCGCAGCACCAGGCTCTGAGTTCTCAGGGAACTCTGGGTAATGATCCGAGTCTGGCAACTCGGGTAATAAAAGAAAAATAAAGAAAATAAGAATAAAGCAGGCCCGCTATATTTTCCAGATTCTGTTTGTTTTTTTAACTGCAGTAAAAGAGTGGGTGGAATCTGCTCTCCTGTGTCTGATGTAACGTCCCCCCTCCTGGTCTGGGTGCTTCCAAAGGGATAAGGGAAGATGAAGTTTTGGATCACAGTGCTGAGCCAAGTGACTGCAAAGTGATCCTAATACAGTCATATGAAAAAGTGTGGGCACCCCTATTAATGTTAACCTTTTTTCTTTATAACAATTTGGGTTTTTGCAACAGCTATTTCAGTTTCATATATCTAATAACTGATGGACTGAGTAATATTTCTGGATTGAAATGAGGTTTATTATACTAACAGAAAATGTGCAATCCGCATTTAAACAAAATTTGACCGGTGCAAAAGTATGGGCACCCTTATCAATTTCTTGATTTGAACACTCCTAACTACTTTTTACTGACTTACTAAAGCACTAAATTGGTTTTGTAACCTCATTGAGCTTTGAACTTCATAGACAGGTGTATCCAATCATGAGAAAAGGTATTTAAGGTGGCCACTTGCAAATTGTTCTCCTATTTGAATCTCCTATGAAGAGTGGCATCATGGGCTCCTCAAAACAACTCTCAAATAATCTGAAAACAAAGATTATTCAACATAGTTGTTCAGGGGAAGGATACAAAAAGTTGTTTCAGAGATTTAAACTGTCAGTTTCCACTGTGAGGAACATAGTAAGGAAATGGAAGAACACAGGTACAGTTCTTGTTAAGCCCAGAAGTGGCAGGCCAAGAAAAATATCAGAAAGGCAGAGAAGAAGAATGGTAAGAACAGTCAAGGACAATCCACAGACCACCTCAAAAGACCTGCAGCTTCATCTTGCTGCAGATGGTGTCAATGTGCATCGGTCAACAATACAGCGCACTTTGCACAAGGAGAAGCTGTATGGGAGAATGATGCGAAAGAAGCCGTTTCTGCAAGCACGCCACAAACAGAGTCGCCTGAGGTATGCAAAAGCACATTTAGACAAGCCAGTTACATTTTGGAAGAAGGTCCATTTTGGACTGATGAAACAAAGATTGAGTTGTTTGGTCATACAAAAAGACGTTATGCATGGAGGCAAAAAAAACACGGCATTCCAAGAAAAGCACTTGCTACCCACAGTAAAATTTGGTGGAGGTTCCATCATGCTTTGGGGCTGTGTGGCCAATGGCGGCACCGGGAATCTTGTTAAAGTTGAGGGTCGCATGGATTCAATTCAGTATCAGCAGATTCTTGACAATAATGTGCAAGAATCAGTGACGAAGTTGAAGTTACGCAAGGGATGGATATTTCAGCAAGACAATGATCCAAAACACCGCTCCAAATCTACTCACGCATTCATGCAGAGGAACAATTACAATGTTCTGGAATGGCCATTCCAGTCCCCAGACCTGAATATCATTGAACATCTGTGGGATGATTTGAAGCGTGCTGTCCATGCTCGGCGACCATCAAACTTAACTGAACTGGAATTGTTTTGTAAACAGGAATGGTCAAATATACCTTCATCCAGGATCCAGGAACTCATTAAAAGCTACAGGAAGCGACTAGAGGCTGTTATTTTTGCAAAAGGAGGATCTATAAAATATTAATGTCACTTTTATGTTGAGGTGCCATACTTTTGCACCGGTCAAATTTTGTTTAAATGCGGATTGCACATTTTCTGTTAGTACAATAAACCTCATTTCAATCCAGAAATATTACTGAGTCCATCAGTTATTAGATATATGAAACTGAAATAGCTGTTGCAAAAACCCAAATTGTTATAAAGAAAAAAGGTTAACATTAATAGGGGTGCCCAAACTTTTTCATATGACTGTATGTGTAATGTGTCACAAAGGACAGCTGGCATGGTGCTCCACTGTATACTGTGCCCCACTGTATACTGTGCCCCATATTCTGTGCTCCAATATTTGTGCCCCCATGTTTCTGTACCCCACTCTGTGCTCTGAGTGCTGAGAGGAGGAAATGCTGAAACACCAGGCTGACAAGAGAAGCTGCCGGAAGCAGAGGTCCGAGGTGACATTTGGCGAGGTGGGGTGATCGCCAGCCTGAGCCTGGCACTGCACTACAGATGTCATGCCACAATCACCGCTCCTGCCGCTTGCACTCACCTAGACCTCCGCCCAGCAGCCTGTCCTGTTAGCCTGGTGTCTCTACTCATTTCCTCCTGTCAGCGATCAGAGCAGAGAGCAGTGAGGAGGAGCTGCCAGGAGCGGAGGCCCGAGGCACATGCCGGGGGAGCGGTGATCGCAGCATGAGTTCCACAACACGACACCAGAATCAGCCGCAGATCACCATCACCGCCACTGTGCTCAGTGGCCAGTAGAGAACACAAACACTATGGACTCCACAGAGATGGCGCGGTCTCCTCCCAGAGCTGTGATCTGGGCAGCCCAGGGGGCGTGTCCAGGTCATAGCTGGAAGCAGTTACAATGCAGGAGATAGGGTCGGAGAGCGACTACTATCTTTTATGCACAGGGACTGCCGTATTTGCGGTGAGTAAATGGAGAAAGTTCATAAGCGTTATATGTTCTAGAGAAGAAACAATACAAATAATGTCCACATTTGTGTCTACGGAATGGTACATTAAGGAAGACCTGTCAGGGTCCCTGTGCGAGCTGAAAGTATAGTTGGCCAAATCCTGGGTTGTGTCGCATGGAGAGGGGAGGGGGGGGTGGGAGGGATAGTGTTTATAAGTAATGTTTGTAACAAGTTATCAAGGAATGCTGAAGGGGGGTAGCGGAGACTGAATAATGGAAATATACATTGACGAAGAAGGGGAAGGAGCAAATTTGATGACCATGACAAATATTTGATCGATAAATTGTAGAGACTATGTTATTTGATATTTTGATTTGTTGACCCTTATTTTCTTCATTCTGTACCTTTTTTTACCATTACAAGAAAAGAAATAAAAATTTGGTTTAAAAAAAAAAAATAGAATTAAATGAAAACTAAATAAACAATGAGTTTAATTTTGTATTAAAAATAATTGATTCCATAATAACTACTACAAAACACAAATACAATACAAAATACTACTAATACAAAAATAAAAAACGCAGCACCTTCCTTTTAAGCACCAGATTGTGGTCCCCATAGATATCCGCAATCAATTCCGGGCCGCAACCGGGTTGTTTTTTTTTTTTTCCCATAGATATCCAGGATCAATTCCGGGCCGCAACCGGGGTTTTTTTTTGTTTTTTTTTCAATCCAGTAAAACTGCCAATTCCGGTTATTTGCGAGTCCGCCCATCACTAATAGTTTTACTTTTATCTAAGCTGTGAAAAAAAATTCAAAAGTTTGTAAAAAAAAAAAAAGAATTGCACTTTTGTCGCCATTTTCCGAGACCCATAGAGTTTTCAGTTTTCAGGATCTGAGTCTCAGTGACAACTTATTTTGTGTGTCGTCAGCTGACGTTCTTAATTATACCATTTTTGGGTAGATGCAATGTTTTCATTGCCTGTTACTGCATTTGCATGCAATAAAATGTTCTGGCATTTTGATTTTTTTTTTTATCACTATGCCCTTTACCAATCAGATTAAATGATTTCTGAACTTAGCAATACCAATTATGTGTATTTTTTATATATATATATATATATATATATATATATATATATATATATATATATATATATATATATGTATATATATTTATATGTATATAATCTATGTAGTTTTATTTTTAAAGGGGCAAAGAAGAGGGGATTTGAACTTTTTTTTTTACTGTACTGCCTGATCGCTTGTCCTGATCAGAACTATACTTTAGCATCGCTCTGATCAGCAGAAATGCTGATCTCCTGTGAACGCTCTGCTGGCATTTACAGTGAGTGAGTAATGGCAGCAAGTGGGGTCATCATCTGACCCCACGCTGACACGACAACCCATTGGAGCCCCGTGATTGTATGACGGGAGCGCCGATGGTGGCAGAGAACAGCACTGTCAGAATTTGATAGCGCGATCTATGGTGTTAACATGCGCAGGTGGATGTGGATCAGAGATTAGTAGACATGTGCGGGGAATAATGCAGGTTCGGTGTGCGAGCCTGCATTAAAGGGGCAGACACTGCCAAGCATGTATATAGTTTCATAGTTTCATAGTCTTTAAGGTTGAAGGGAGACTCTAAGTCTATCTAGTTCAACCCGTAGCCTAACATGTTGATCCAGAGGAAGGCAAAAAAACCCCAATGTGTCAAATAAGCTCCAATGGGGAAAAAAATTCCTTCCTGACTCCACATATGGCAATCAGACTAGTTCCCTGGATCAACACCCTGTCATAAAATCTAATATACATAACTGGTAATATGATATTTTTCAAGAAATGCGTTCAGGCTCTGCTTAAATTTTACTAGTGAATCCCTCATTACAACATCATACGGCAGAGAGCTCCATAGTCTCACTGCTCGTACAGTAAAGAATCCTCATCTGTGATTATGAATAAACATTCTTTCCTCAAGACGTAGCGGATGCCCCCGTGTTCCAGTCGCAGGCCTAGGTGTAAAGAGATCTTTGGAAAGGTCTCTGTACTGTCCCCTCATATATTTATACATTGTGATTAGATCCCCCTAAGCCTTTGTTTTTCCTAACTAACTAACCCCAAGTTTAATAACCTGTCTTGGTATTGCAGCCCCCCCATTCCTCTAATAATCTAGGTCGCTCTTCTATCTACCTGTAAGATTATGCTATTTATAACCTTCTATACTTTTGCTAACAAGAAATGCATCCATTCCTCTCTTAAATTCATTCAGTGAGTTGGCCATCACCACTTCCTCAGGAAGAGAGTTCCAGAGCCTCACTGCTCTTACCGTGAAGAACCCTCTTCTATGCTGATGTAGGAATTTTCTTTCCTCCAATCGAAAAGAATGCCTCCTTGTTCTTGTCATAGTCCTTGGTACAAACAGATCATGGGAGAGATCTCTATATGGCCCTCTGATATAGTTGTACATATTTATTAGGTCTCCCCTAAGTCTTCTCTTTTCTAGAGTAAATAGACCTAATTTTGATAACCTTTCCGTGTATTGTAATGCACCCATTCCATTTATTATTTTAGTAGCCCGCCTCTGAACCCTTTCAAGTTCAGTAATGTCTTTCTTCAGCACCGGCGCCCAAAATTGCACACAATACTCCAAGTGTGGTCTGACTAGTGATTTGTACAGAGGGAGAATGATGTTTTCATCTCGTGCCCCCAGACCTCTTCTAATGCATCCCATCACCCTATTTGCTTTGGTGGCTGCTGCCTGACACTGGGCACTCCAATTTAGATTCTTATTCACTAAGATGCCTAAGTCTTTTTCCATGTCTGATTTCCCCAGCAGTTTCCCATTTAGTAAGTAATCGTAGCATCTGTTTCTCCTTCCCATGTGCATAACCTTACACTTATCTGTGTTAAACCTCATTTGCCATTTTTCAGCCCAATTCTCCAATTTACTCAAATCCATCTGTAGTTGCAAACTGTCCTCCTTTGTGTTAACTACCTTACATAGTTTTGTATCATCTGCAAATACTGATATTTTACTCTGTAAACCATCCACCAGATCATTAATAAATATATTAAATAGTAGGGGGCCCAATACAGACCCCTGTGGCACCCCACTAGTAACCCTGGCCCAATCTGAGTATGCACCATTAATAACCACTCTTTGTTTTCTACCACTAAGCCAGCTACCTACCCATCTACACACATTTTCCCCGAGCCCAAGCTTTCTCATTTTACTTAGCAGTCTTTTATGTGGGACAGTGTCAAATGCTTTACCGAAGTCGAGATATGTACGTTCTTGATCGTGAAGGGGTTAAAGCAACATCTTTCAACCCCTTTAAAGCAGCATATTTCATAATACAAACTGCATACATTATTAAATAGATCTCATTGCTCTGATAAGTTTGATGTATTTACTGTGAAAATTAATAACCTAAACCAAATTTGGGAGGATTTCAGCTTTGAAAAGAGTAATTTATGAAACCAATGGATGAATTTAAAGTCAGGTTATAAGCTTTTATTTACAATACATGGATAAGCGACAGAACGTCTGTCAGGGACTGTAGAAATCTCCTGCCGACTGTGTTTCTATTTTATGCTGCATAATCTGACTTCCAGTACGATTTTCAAATCCGCAACATGTCAACTTTTCTTGCGGTTACGCAGACCTTTCTGTGCAGATTTTCCCCATAGATTTGCATTAGATGCTGAAAACCCAAGGTGTTTTAACACACATGCAGTTTTAGTGAGATTCCCAGTGGAAACGCATAAAAAAACGCATGTAACCCACCTAATAATGTCAATTAAGTTTTGTCAAAACCAAATACCAGGAAATATTTAAATAAAAAAATATCCAATATGGGATATGAGAACTTTTATTACTTTTCAATATCATACTTCTACTGGAGTCACCAAGAAAGCCAGAAAGACCAATAAATGACTACCTGAAACATATATAAAAATACTGAATACAACCAAGTGTTTAATCAATACAATTTTAATTATTGATTGTATTTACCGTACATATAGCTGAAGCAAGACCGTTAAAACCACCTCATTAAAAACAATTCAAGAAGACAGTGTGGTCAATTGACAAATAGCATGATGACGTAAAGGGAATCTGTCACCAGGTTTTTGCTACCTCATCTGAGAGCAGCATAATTTAGAGACAGAAATCCTGATTCCAGCGATGTGTCAGTTACTGAGCTGTTTGATGTCATTTTAATAAAATCAGTGTTTTTTCTCCTGCACATCTAGCAGTTATACAGTGCTCATGAATATGCTGGACTACCTCCAGTCCTCTAATGATAATCTACTGCTGATTAATCAATGATTTTATCAAAACTACACTTAGCAGTTCAGAAAGTGACACACTGCTGGAATCAGGGTTTCTGTCTCTACATTATGTTGCTCTCAGATTAGGTGGCAAAAACCTGGGGACCGATTCCCTTTAAATAAAGTAAATCTGAAAAAATGAATACAAAATTGGATACCTGATTACATATAAATAGGTAATAATTGTAATGTAAACAACAATAGGCGTTTGCTTATAAGAAAAAATAGATCTGAGAAAAACAATTTTAGCCATATTAAGTCAAAAGTACAATAATAAATCTAGTGAGGCAGTATACTTGGATACCTCATCAATAGGACACAGCCCCTACTGCTGAGATAGACATATAAAGTCCCATAGTGCAAATCAGTATGCCATGAAACATGAGTCAAAATAGAGAACACAGAGCCCCAACGCATGTTTCGCCTGCAGCTTCTCATCAGTGGCCTCCTCACATTTTTTGGCTTCCAAATACTGAGGTGAAAATGTCACCAAATACTCATCACGTGGCCTTAGACCTCATTAGACAGCTGTAATACAGCCATAGTGTAGTGTTCACTTTAATTCAGGGCCAACTATGACTCTAATCTCTAATGGCTCAATCTAACAGGCTTATGAGGATGCAATAAAACCAGGATTTGTATTGTATTGTATTTTATTACTCGCTCTATATATTTAAATATATAAAATGTGGACTATGGCATATATGGGAGGAATGTACACGAGTAAATAGTTGTGTGAGATTATGAATTTGCTTGCTTTTTCCAGTACTGTTGATACATATATTTACAACAAATTATGGGATGTTTAAAATTAATATATTAACTTATTGTCAAAATAAATCTTCTTGTAGCAGAGACCCCAATTGAGGAGTTCACACCTACACCAGCTTTCCCTGCTCTGCAATATCTGGAATCTGTGGATGTCGATGGCGTAGCATGGAGAGCAGGTCTTAGGACAGGAGACTTCTTGATCGAGGTGTGGAATCAGCATGCAGTCTCATACCTTAAGGCCATATTCACACATGGTAGTTTTGCTGCTTTTTCATCTTTGACTTCAATGTGGCAAAAATTCAGCATTGAAAGCTGCATGTAAAAGCACATTCTCTCTGCATACTACAACGCAATATTCTGTATACACAGTAAGTAATTCAAGCGTAATTGTGGCACAACCATGGTAAAATCCA
Source organism: Anomaloglossus baeobatrachus (assembly GCF_048569485.1). Taxonomy (NCBI): domain Eukaryota; kingdom Metazoa; phylum Chordata; class Amphibia; order Anura; family Aromobatidae; genus Anomaloglossus; species Anomaloglossus baeobatrachus. The sequence goes on from NC_134356.1 coordinate 429,927,461, forward strand.
CCTCTTTTGCCATGTGTGAATTCACCCTAATGAATCCATGCTGCAATCATCCTAAGTGCAAAGAAATCTTAAGTCGTTTCTGATCCTGACGCTGAAATTCGATCTTTTTCTATGGTGAAATTCTCCTCTTTCTTTGCACTTACATATTGACCCGCTTCATTTCTACATATTTCTGTCCATTCTATTGAACCTTAGTAATGTTACATGAATTAGGAAGGATTGTAACACAACGTTATGATCTATATAAATGTAATGGCATGATAAATGTGTACGCAAATGTTTCCAGTTTCTTTTTACTGATTCATTAGGTTGCTTTGTCTCAAGATTAGATTTTTGGAATACTTAATACAAACCAGGTGAAATCTCTTATGCCACAGTCTATAGCTAATCCCTTCTCACCTGCTTTATAACCATATCTTTCAACTTTTCTTAAGGTTTCCTTAAGATTTCCCCCATTTATTTTTTTTCAGGTGAATGGAGTAAATGTTGTGAAGGTTGGTCATAAACAAGTGGTATCACTTATCCGCCAAGGGGGTGCTCACCTAACTATGAAGGTTGTATCTGTGAGCCGCAAACCTGAAAGTGAGGAGGCCATGCGTAGAAGGGGTAAGAATATATATATATATATCTATATAATACATGTGATAGCCTATGGTGTATATGTAGTAAGCGAATGCAATGATATTCTATTATTAGACCCAATATTCAAGTGGAAAGTATTGCACTCACCCCTGTATCGTGGAGGTCCGCTGTAATTCAGTTGGAGGCTTCCAGCTAATCCCTCCAGCTCATGGGTAATAGAAGTCCATATTAAAAAAAAATAATCTGGATCTTACATTAAAATAAAATATAACTTCTTTTCTTCTTCGTAATCCATAAAATTGCATGACACACAGAGTGACCGTTGACATGTTTCGACTCATCCGAACCTAAATCTTAAGGGTGCTTTACACGCTGCGACATCGCTAGCGATAGCTAGAGATGTCGTGCGCGATAGCACCCACCCCCATCGTTCGTGCGACATTTGGTGATCGCTGCTGTAGCGAACATTATCACTACGGCAGCATCACACGCACATACCTTTTCATCGACGTCGCTGTGACCGTTGAAAAATCCCTCTTTCAATGGGGAGGTGCGTTCGGCGTCATAGTGACGTCACTGCGATGTCACTAAGCGGCCGCCCAATAGCAGAGGAGGGGCGGAGATGAGCGGGCGGAACATGCCGCCCACCTCCTTCCTTCCTCATTGCCGGTGGACGCAGGTAAGGAGATGTTCGTCGTTCCTGTGGCGTCACACATAGCGATGTGTGCTGCCGCCGAAATAGCGAACAACATCATACCTGCAGCAGCAACGACATGAAAAGGAGCGACGTGTCAACTATCAACGATTTTTGACGCTTTTGCGATCGTTGATCGTCGCTCCTTGGTGTCACACGCTGTGATGTCGTTAACGGCGCCGGATGTGTGTCACTAACGACGTGACCCCGACGATATATCGTTAGCGATGTCGCAGCGTGTAAAGCTCCCTTTAGTCTTACGTGTCATCGGTCACTCTGTGTGACATCCGATTTTATGGATTACTATGAATAAAAAAAGTTATAGTTTAACGGAGGATCCAGTTTATTTTTTCTATGGAATAATATTAGACCCATTTGCTGATTATGGGCTCATTCATATGCCCATGCCGGTCAGTCCAAGCATGGACCGCTAAAATACGACTGGCCATGGGTCTCTTGACCCGACCGTAACACCTTTAGGTATTTCTATAAAGGGTGCTTTACACGCTGCGACATCACTAACGATATATCGTCGGGGTCACGTCGCTGGTGACGCACATCCGGCGTCGTTAGCGACATCGCAGCGTGTGACACCAATGAGCGACAATCAACAAGCGCAAAAACGTGAAAAATCGTTGCTCGTTGACACGTCGCTCCTTTCCTTAATATCGTTGCTGCTGCAGGTACGATGTTATTCGTCGTTCCTGCGGCATCACATATCGCTATGTGTGACACCACAGGAACGACGAACATCTCCTTACCTGCGTCCACCGAAAAAGAAGGAAGGAAGGAGATGGGCGGGATCTTCCACCCGCTCATCTCCGCCCCTCTGCTTCTATTGGACAGCTGCCGTGTAACGTCGCTGTGATGCCGCACGAACCGCCCCCTTAGAAAGGAGGCGGTTCGCCAGCCAGAGCGACATCGCAGGGAAGGTAAGTCCGTGTGACTGGTGTAAGCGATGTTGTGCGCCACGGGCAGCGATTTGCCCGTGTCGCACAACCGACGGGGACGGGTACGCTCGCTAGCGATATCGATACCGATATCGCAGAGTGTAAAGTACCCTTTAGGCATCACACTCAGGTCAGGAGACCCGCAACCAGTCTGTGCATTGGTGTCTGTGATCAGACCGATGTCCATTGAAGTCTAAATGATCCCTCATGGAAAGTTTTAGGTTTTCAAGGCTGTTACGTAAAGGTAACCAGGTTTTTCCCTTATAAGTTGTGTCCACCACCAGTAAGCCCTTATATATAGCATTGCAGAATACTGCATATTAGATCCCAGGCCACTCTGTATAATGTAAAAAACATCTTTATAATACTCCCCTAGGGGGTGGTCAAGTCTGATGGGTTACGCTGCTCTCGATCCGGCGCCTCCTCCATTTTGTGCATTCTGCGTCATTCACACAGAGGCTTCCATTGTGCTCTTGCGCATGCGCACTTTGATCTTCCTGGCCGGGGGCAATGCAAAGTACTGTAATGCGAAGACGTGAGGAAAGGTCAAAGAAAGCTCACGCATGCACACTACAGAACTTTGCTGTGCCCTCAGCCAGCAGATCAAAGTACACATGTGCAGGATCGCAATGGAGGGCTCTGTGTGCATGACGCAGGACTCGTTGTGCTCACGGGGCTGGGCAGGAGGACAGCGATCGCACAAGATTGAGGAGGCGCAGGATCAAAATCAGTGACACTCATCGGACCGGACCGCCCCATAAGTGAATATTATTAAGGTGTTTGTTACTTTATACACAGCGGCCTGAGCTCTTATATACAATATTCTAGCATACTGTATATAATAGCTCACTGGTGGGGGGCGCAGGTCATAAGGGAAAAACCTGGTGACTGGTTCCCTTTAAATAGGTATTTTTTTTCTAATTTATAGCAAATAGATAGGATGTGTCATAAATGTTTGATAGATGCTGGTCCCAGAAGTGGCACTTATCTCGAGAACGGTTGTCCCCATGTCACAATCACTGCCAATGGTAGGTGACTGCATATGTGCTGCTTTCTCCATTTGCTGATAAAAAAACGCTGTCTCCATTGACTTCTATGGAAGTCAGAAAAATAGGTAAGTAAGGTGATTTTATTGATGTCAATGAAGAGCAAGGCATGGGAAAATACCTGTCGGCTAGCTTAAAACCCCCATTTTTAAGAAAGGAGTAAAGGCCCTGTCACACACAGAGATAAATCTGCGGCAGATCTGTGGTTGCAGTGAAATTGTGGACAATCAGTGCCAGGTTTGTGGCTGTGTACAAATGGAACAATATGTCCATGATTTCACTGCAACCACAGATCTGCCAAAGATTTATCTCTGTGTGTGTGACGGGGCCTTAAGTCCCATATACCAGGGTATGTCATAAATATCTGAGATCAGACTAACCTTTAAAGTAAAGTATTAATGTAAGCAATTTTCTTCATTTGTATACTGTTATTATATCCGGTATTATATAGCTAAGATTACACAGGTGGATACAAAGAATTTTTTATTGCTCCCTCAAATGCAAAGTGTACATCTCCAAATGTAGGAGCAAATCACCCTTTCTACAGACAGGTGTGATCTGCAGCAAGTGATTGGTCGCTGCAGGGAATTAAAGAGACTATTCACTAATTGGAGAACCTATTCTTAACCCTTGTCTGGTAACATGGGGTCAATGTGACCCAAACACATTGGTGCAACTAGTTATTTTTTTTTATGGTACCAGACAAGGGTAAAATGAAACAGTACCCCACGTAAAAGAAAAACACCATATACTAACTCTTGGACTGGCACCGTCCCAGCGATGATGATGATGATGATGTGTCTGTGTGTGCTCGCGTGACATTGTTATGTCATGTCAGCACTACAGCTAGTCAGTGGCCGCTGTTGGTCTGCAGCGCTTACACTTCCCTCAGATGAAACAGTTTCAGACATATACTTTAAAGGGAATCTATCATTATATACTATAATTTGAGAGCAGCGTGATGTACGGGTAGTGACCCAGCGATGCGTCACTTACTGGTCTGCTTGCTGTCATTTTGAGCTCTGCGTAACCCCGCTCACACCACTGATTGCCAGCTTTCTGTGTTCGCTGTACATTGACAGAAAGCTGCTAATTAGTGGTGGGGCAGGGTTACACAGAGCAATTGACCAGGAAGAACAAGAAACCTTATCCTGTTTTTATAACACTGATTTTATTGAAACAGCAACACACAGCCTAGAAAGTTACTCATCACTGGAATTCGGGTCGTAGACTCTGCATCATGCAGCTCTCAGATAGCTTAGCAAAAACCTACTGATCTGTTCCTGTTAAGAAGTGGTTGTCCAATTAGTGCACAATCCATTAAAATGTCTGTCGTTTTCTTACAAATTATTTCAAATCTGTTTTATTATTATTATTATTATTATGTTTATAAATCAAGCATACATCTTGAACATTCAGGCTATGTGCGCACGTTGCGTAAATACATGCAGTTACGCTTTGTAGCGCAGCGTAACTGCATGCGTCCTGCGTCCCCTGCACAGTCTATGGAGATTGTGCAGGGGCCGTGCGCACGTGGCGTTTTAGAGCGCAGCGCTTCGGCTACTGCCGAAGCGCTGCGCAAAAACAAGTGACATGTCACTTCTTCCGTGCGCTTTGCCGGCAGCTCCAGCTCTGTCTATGGGAGGAGCTGCAGGCAGAGCGCATGGAATCGGCTTCACTACGGACATTTCTGCAGCGATTTAAAGCGCACATGTGCTCTTCAGATCGCTGCAGAAATTTCTGCAGTGAACTGTACGCAACGTGCGCACATAGCCTTATAAAGATTATAAAACATAAACAGTGATCTCTCAGTTTCAGAATGACAAAAATAACATTACATTGTATATTTCATTGGAACTCTATAAGCTATCCTTATGCTAACACTCCATGACAAACCATACACTAGAAAAAAGAGTTCCAGCTAAACATGTCTTCCTGATAATTGACAAGACCAATCAGCATAAAACAATCCCCTTTAAAGTTATTGAATAAACATTTAAGAAAAAGTAGAAAACTAGAAAAAAAAGAACAGATATAAGCTTAATAAAAAGAAGGAATCAAATAGAGTGAAGAAAGTAGGGTAAAGAGGGGGTGGGGAAAAAAAGTGGGGGGGTAGAGGGAAAGACAAGGTTTGTCACCATTTCTCATCCCAAATAACCTGCCAGACTCACCGTGAACTCAGGAGACTCCATGAACGTGATCCATGGTCCCCACACTGTGATAAATTTTTCCATGAGCCCATTTAGTTCAGCTGTGAGTTCCTCCATTCTCTGGAGGTTTGCCAGCTCCTCTACCCAGTCAGCTAACGTGGGGCATCTAGTCTGTTTCCAGTATCTGGGAATAATTATACGGGCTGCTGCTAAACAAAATCGCAGCAGGTCCCTCTTTTGTGACTTAAATGAACCTGGGAGGATAGAGAGGAGGGCCACCTGGGGAGATCTCTCCACGTCACCCCCACTCATCTTTTTATACAGAGAAAACACTGAGTCCCAGAATGGTTGCAATTTAGCACAGCTCCACCATATATGTAACATAGATCCCTTTTCTGTACCACATCTCCAGCACATGTCGGACACTGAGGGAAAGATAGCGTGCAATTTGGTTGGGTATTGGTACCACCTTGTGAGAATTTTATAGTTTTTCTCTTGGGCGGCACAAGCCAGAGAAAGTTTGTGGGTCCACAGAAACGCCCTGCTCCATCCGTCCTCTGAAATGTCCTCTCCCAGTTCCTTTCCCCATCTATAGACAAATTTGGGTTTGTCCGACATGTCCCTCTGGTTCAGGATTTTATAAATAAGAGAGATGACATGCCCGGGTGACGAACCCTGCAAGAACAATTTCTCAAATGTAGTAGGGGGGGTCCTCAACTTCCTCTCCCTGTCCTGGTTGGATAGAAACGATTTCAGCTGCATAAATTCTATCCAGGAAGCCTCTCTCCTTGTGGCCCGTAGAGATGCATAAGGGGGCAGGGTATTTCCCTGGAGCACATGAAAAAAACGAGTTTCCTCCACCCGAGCATACCCCAGAAATTTATTGGAATGAAGCCCCGGAGGGAACTCCTGGTTGCCAAAGAGGGGGGGGGTAAGTGGACCCCTCCCCTGTGAGAGAGAACCCCTCTTGACCTCACTGTCCCACGTCCCCATCACTGTCCAAATAAACTCCATTCCCTTCTCGATCTGTGACCTACTCTCCTTTCCCATCCATGAGAGGAAGTGCAAAGGGACTCCCAATCCGTCCTGTTCGATCGCGACCCATTGTTTCGAGTTCCTATGGAAGTGCCAATCCATTATCCTCGTTAGAATAGTTGCCCTGTAGTATAACTGGAAATTTGGGAGCCCCGCCCCTCCTTCTTACAAATTATTGACATGGTTCAGACTGCTTTCTTTCCGGCTAAGTTCATAATATACTGTAAAATCTGTTCATAATGTGTCTATTAGGTGCAGTCTTCAGATGACAAGTATTAGGAAGTTTCTCCATATGAAAGTACTGTAGATTAGTAAATTCTATATAATTAATAGGTGAACTGAATGGATAATGTATCCTTTTTTGCCATGTTTTAATTTTAATACCTATTTTCCACAAAGATAACTTTTTTATCTATTAAAAAGAAGTAATCCAGTCTCATAAATTGATGGCACAGCCTTAGGATATGCCATTATTTTATGATCCACGGGAAGCCCAGCGGTCAGCATCCTACCTGTCATGAAATTATGGCATATCATACTTATACTGGTTAAAAAAAAGGTAGAAATGCCAGAATCAGTGCTTAAATAGAACCTGTCAGTTGAAGTAACGTCATGGCCATTATGGTGCTGTAATACAGATTTAGTCAATGCTTTTGGTGAACGAATCCGCTTTGTTACTGATGTTTAATCAGCATTTGAAGTTTTGTGGTACTGAGATTTTGGTGCACCGGGGCTGGACTGTACATTGGGTCTTTCCTTTCCCGGCCCTCTCCACCTGCCTCCAGTGCTGGAATGATAGGTCACTAATTTTTCATTGACCTTCCTCCTGTTTGCAACTTCGATCTGCTGCTATCAGTGTTGTGGATGGCACATGCGCAGATTGATTTCCTGCGCGGTCTTTAATAAAATGGCTTTGGGTGGCGACTCATGAGCAGACTGAGATCTCTGCTTAATGACATCTCTACAAGCATCATTGAGTTAAGATCTCAATCTGCGCATGCTCGTCCCGGAACACATTTATTAAAGACCTCTGGGAAAATCAATGACTGAGCTACTGTAAAAATTCAAACAAGAGGCAAGTCCCTGAGAATTCAGTGATCTGTCATTCAAACAGAGGCAGGTGGGGGCGCTGGAGAATCACAGACAGGGAGGAGCAGATTAAGGGCACAGTCCCGCCCCTGTGCAGCAACATCTAATTAGGAGAAAAGTTTAACTATGGTGATTAAAGAAGAACCACAAACCAAATTTCTTCACCAAATTAACTATTTAATCAGTATAACAGCGCCATGTTTTTAACTTGCAAAATCATGCTGGTAGGTTCTTATTAAAGAGGGCGAATTGTTTTTTTTTTACAAGCCTGTTTAATAAACACCGGTGACAATTGGGTGTTCCTGTTGGAAGTGTGTCCCAACATAGGGACATTGTCCAATCAGTGCTCGTAGTGTATGGATACACCTCTTTAGCAAAATGGATGATGACACCCAGTTGTCAATTTATTTATACAGTGGAACCTCGCTTAACGAGTAACCCAGTTAACGTGAATTTCGCTTAACGAGCAAAGCTTGCTGTAAATTTGCAACTCGGTTTACGAGAAAGCTTTGCTGTACGAGCAAAATACTCACAGCACACACTTCCGGTTCCGTACATCCACCGCACTCTAACCCGCACTTGCAGTCCACAAAAACACACACAAGCACGCACAAAACACACACAAACAAACACGCATGCACACACATACAGTATTATGCTCACCTTACCTTCCATTTCGTCGCCGGCCTCATGGTCCTTGTAGTTCGCAGGTACATCGCGACGAGGGAGAAATCCTCGCGGCGAACTACAAGATCCAGGAGGCCGGCGATGGAACGGAAGGTAAGGTGAGCATAATATGTGTACCTTCCGTTCCATCACCGGCCTCCTGGGTCCTGTAGTTCGCCGATATAGGCTGTGTATCGGCAACCATAGCGACGAAGCAGGAACTTCCTCACCGCTACTCAGAGGCAAGCGGCTCCTGCCTTTGACGTCAGCGCTCTGGGTGAGGAAGTTCCTCCCTCATTGTGATGGTTACCCGATACACAGCCCGTACTAGCGAACAGCAAGTCCCAGGAGACCGGCGATGGAACGGAAGGTAAGTTGAGCATATGTGCGTGTGCGTGCTTGTGTGTTTTTGTGTGTTTGTGTGAGTTTGTGTGTGTTTGTATCTGTTTGTGCGTGTTTGTGTGTGTGTGGAATGGCACAATAGGGAACCAGGATGGGAAATTTAACAAGTTGTAGAACGAATTGTCTGCATTGCAATGATTTCCTATGGGAAATCTTGCTTTGCTGAACGAGTAACTTGGTTAACAAGCACACTCCCAGAACAGATTGTTCTCGTTAACCAAGGTTCCACTGTAATTTTCTAGTAGGAATAATGGAGAAAGAGTGTAACAGAATTTTAAGAATCGATGCTGTAGAATTGTTATTTTGTAAAAGAGGCATGTCAGAAGTGGTGACAGGTCCTGTTTAAAGTGTGGCTCCATTTTCAGGAAATCTATGGAAATTTCTTTCTTATTGCCAATGACAGATGCCAGCTTCGTTTTACAACAGCCTGGAGACAGCTTCTGGCCTTGGACTTCAAGCTGGTGTGAAATCTGGTGCATCTATAGTTGGAGAGGGCAAACTGCAGTAGTAATATTGAAATATTCCGCAGCTGTGTGGACAGTATATTCAGATAACTCGGCCTGGGTTTAGGCAAACATCCCATAAAATAAGGTCACATCACATTGGGAGTAGTTTTTTTTGCCTTTAAAACTAATGTAACAAAACACACATCTAGCCTCCTCAACTATTACTACATGGGCTTATTTCCTCAGAGGGAGATGTTCCCACAATGCTTTCCACGTGCCGGATGTCATTGTGATCATGCGGGCACATCAGCTGTGCCTGAGCGAACAACAGCGGAGCGAAGCTGTGATTGAGGAAACTCCACTTCCAACTGTTTAACCCCTAAAGATCATTACGAAACGGAATGTAGACAAAAGAATTGGGATCCTTTGACGTGTGCCTGTGTGTTCAGCATCCCCCGTTGTCTGACGAATGTTTCGGACACCCTTATTAAAGGCTCCCAGTACATCACACACCTTAGGGGGCCTCAGCATGTGGCTTTTTCCAGCACTGTTAGATATATTACTGCACATTTTAGTAAAAAACCAAAACTTCCTTTGATACTATGTTCCCACAAAGTGTTTTTAGTGTTCTGCACTTATTAGGTAAATTAGGCTACTTGTGTTTTTTCATTGCGTTTTTGAGTACATCTATTTACATGCATTTTTATTGCATTTTTGACACCGTGTTCTTTGTCGTTTTTCATGTCATGTTTTAAATAAAGCTTTTTTTTTCTACTTTTCCAATATTTGGCATTGACAAATCTTTATTGATGTATTCACATGTGCATAACAAGTGTTTTTAAATCTATGGATTTTCTTCATCTAATGCAATTCTATGGGGAAAATCTGCACATAAAACTCAGCATAGTCGCAAGAGAAATTGACATGTTGTGGATTTTAAACACACACTGCAGGTCAGTGTATGCTGCGTAAAAAGAGCACTTTGGGCATGAAAATTGCTATATATTTCAGTGAAAATACATAATATACAGTAAGTTTCAAAAACTCATTGTTTTAACTTCACCTTAAAGGGAATCTGTTAGCAGGCTTTTGCTAAGTGATCTGATAGAAGCATGAGGTAGGAACAGAGACCCTTTACCAGTGATGTTTCAGTTAGCTTACTCGGTACAAGCAGTTGTGATTCAATACCAGCTTTCTTTGTTGCAGATCTAGCACTGGTGAAATATTGAACCCTGTATAAGCCTGCCCACAGCACTGATCGGCAGCTTCCTGTGTACATTGTATAGTGACAGAGAACTGCTAATCAGTGTTAAGGATGTGGTTGGTCTAGGAGGCACAAGGGCAGCTTGTCGTCCTTTGGTGATAATCTCCTTCTGGTAAAACACTGATTGTATTGAAATAATAACACATTGCCCAGTAAGTGACATATTACTGCAATCGGCATTACATCATGGTGCTCTCAGATTACATACCAAAAAACCTCATGACTGATTACCTTTATTGGGAATCTGTCAGCAGATTTTTGCTATGTAAGCTGAAGACAGCATGCAAGGGTTAATTCAGAACCCAGAGCTGCCTTTCTTGTCATGGTCTGATCTGTTGTTAATTTTCTGTGTTTGTTTAAGCAGCAGGCCATAAGTAGGACTTATCAGTGCTGGGACTATAATGTCATGTGCACAGCAGTCCGGCATGCCCCCTGGTCTGATTGACTCCTCAATATTTGTTGAAAGCCTAGTGTGGGTGGGGACAGCTCTCTCAGCTCTGCTAGATGGCTAAATCTAAACATTTTGATTGTTTCGAAACCGCTGCACCCAGTAATCTAAGTGATACATTGTTGAATTCGAGGTCTCTTTGCTCTTTGCCTACATGATGCTGCTCTCGGATGAGGTAGCAAAAACCTGCTGAAAGATTCCCTTTAAGGGACTAAAGAAAATATTAAAAAATAATTACATAACATAAATAATATTATTAAAAAGAATACCATAAAAAAAACAATAATCACAATTGTAACAAATATATATTTTTTTATTAGATAAAAGCATCAGCATTTGAAAGCATACTGTATATATTCTTTGTGTTGTTGCACTCGTAATGACCTGCACAATCAAGTTATGGCTTATATTAGGTGAACAGTAAATGTTGCAAGATTAAAAAAAAACAAAAAACAAAAAAAAAATAGTTAACACCATTCTAAAAAAGTATATAAATTAAATGTATGTAATATAATCTATTCTTAATAAAATATAGAGGTTATATAGTTCCGAAGTGTTACACCATTATTTTTATCACAATCTATGAAATCTTACAAGTCAGTTCAGCATGGAAGTTGGAAATATAGATTTAATATCAATGAGTAGGAGACAGAGCATGTGAGGACTTGCGATTTCTATCACATTTGTCTCTCGGTGGGACTGGTTGTGCATCTCCTATAGAAGGTATATTCGGGGATCACCGGCTTCCTTATCTGTCTCTCTGGATTCACAGACGAACTGTTCAGCTCAAACATTTCCAGCAGACAGCGTGGGTACAAAAAGAAATGTGGGCACAGCCTTAATTAGCAGCCTGGATTTTTTTTTTTTTTTTTTAGCATTTCTCGGCTACTATAAATTGTCTTTTACTTAAGAGATTTCTTGATGGCATTGCTGTAATGTGATATTTTATTATTATTTTTATGGCTTTGTTATGTTAATAGATTAATATGGTAATTTGTACATGCCCTCCCACTAGCAGATTTTACTACCAGAATTTGATTCGTTTTTTGTTTGTTTGTTTCTGATGAAGGGAGACTGTACCATCTGCCCCCCTACATACCTCATTGCCCTTGCCCCTGATACTGTGTCCATACCCATCCCCCCTTGCTTCCCATACTGTGTCCTCAAACTTCCCCTCTTTTGCTCCCCATACTGTGTCCTCAAATTCCTTCACTCTCCATACTGTGTCCTTAAATTTCTTTTCATTTGGTCTTCATGCTGTATCTGTAAATACCCCCACCCTCTCTCCCCATACTATGTTTGTATACACTGCCCCACCCTCTCTCCCCATACTGTGCCTGTATACATTCCCCCATCGTCTTTTAAAATATTATGTCCCTATATATTTCACAGTCTCTCGCATACTGCGTCCCTATATATTCCCTCCACCCTCCCAACCCATATTGTGCCTGTATACATTCCCCCCACCCTCTCGCCCCATACAATGTACTCATATTTCTTCGCCTCTTCCTCTAATTACAATAAATCTTTGTTGTCTTCAGCTTCACTTACCACACCAAATTCTGCCACCTCTGCTGTGCCGAGGAGTGAAGTCAGCAGTGTGATCAGCTGATGTAATCACGTTGCTGACGTTGCCCTGACTCGGAAGTGCTGGTGGTCAGGGCTTCAATTGTACTCAGGCCTGAAATATGTGACTACAATTGATTATTGGGAGCCAGCGCATTGCATCTTCTCTCTGCCATCTTATCAGCTTAATAGCCGGGTCAGGGAATGGCAGACTTCCACCACAGGGTTGTGGGGGGTCGGCAAAATGAATGCAACCGCCGGAGACACCTCAGATCACTACACCAGGCGGCCCAACTGCGCCCTGGGCAAATGCCCCGCCTACTCTCCTCCTAGATACATCCCTGTCTATAGAGAAACTAGTTGCATGCATTGCACAGGTGTGACTTTGGGTCCATTCTTAAACAGACACTTTAAATCCTGAAGGCTCCATGGTATCTTTCTATGAACTTTGAGCTTTAGTGCCTTCCATAAATTTTCTATTGGATTCAGGTCAGGTGATTGGCTGGGTCATTCTAGCAGCTTTATTTTCTTTCTCAGAAACCAATTGAGAGTTTCCTTCGCTATGTGTTTGGGATTGTTGTCTTGATGAAATGTCCACCTTCATTTTATCTTCATCATCCTGGTAGATGGCAGCAGATTTTTATCAAGAATGTCTCGGTACATTTGTCCATTCATCCTTCCTTCAATCACAGTAAGTTTGCAAGTGCAGTATGCTGAAAAACAGCCCCTGACTATGATGTTCCCACCTCCAAACTTCAGTGTTGGTATGGTGTTAAAGGCCTCCAAACATTGTGTGTATTGTGGTATCCAAAGAGTTCAGTTTTGGCCTCATTTGATACAACTATGTTCTCCCAGCATTTCACAGGCTTGTCTAAATGTTGTTGAGCAAACTTTAAACGCACTCGAACATGCTTTTTGTTCAGCAATGAAGTCTTGTGTGGTGAGCATGCATACAGGCCACTGAGATGAAGTGCATTACTTATTGTTTTCTTTGAAACAATTGTACCTGCTGATTCCATGTCTTTCTGAAGCTTTCTGCAGGTGATCCTTGGCTCTTGGACAACTTTTCTGATAATTATTTTCACTCTTGTGTCTAAAATCTTCTAGGGAACACTTGGTTATGGCTGTTATATGGTGAAATGATGTTCTTTCCACTTTCAGATTATCGCCCCGACAGTGCTCACTGGAACCTTCAGTAGTTTAGAAATTCTGTAACCAATGCAATCAGTATGCTTTGCAGCAATAAGGTTGCAAAGATCTTGAGACAGCTCACTGGTTTTACCAATCATGACATGTTTCTTGTGTGGCACCTTGGTAATGAGACACCTTTTTATAGGCCATCAGTTGAACCAGCTGATATTATTTTTCAATAAGTATTGTATATTAGGGGCTATGTGGGGTCTCATGCGGTATCTAGTGAGGCTGTGTGAGAGCTTATACTGTATATGGGGTGTTATGTGGGTGCTCGTATTGTGTATATAGAAGGATTTTATGATGGCTCATACTGTATATAGGGGACTGTGTGCGGACTCACTATATATAATGGGACTGTGTGTGGGCTCATACTGTATATAGATATAGGGGGGCTGTGTGGGGGCTCATACAGTATATAGGGGAATTGTCAGCATAATTAATTCTGCTCTATAAATTGATATTATTAATATAAAATTATAATTAATATTGAGCAGAACTACTTTCAGCTTGTTGGTTCATTCCTCCACAAACATCTCTGTCTTTCATGAAACCCCTCGGAAAAATTAATTACCAAGCCCAGCATTAGATTTGTTGGCCGAATCTACCAATATTGGTTTTGACCAATGGTCTTGTGTATGGGAGGCACTGGCTGACTAATGGTCAGGGAAGATGTTGATCACACATCCGATTTCGGACTTCTAATCACTCTGTTCTCCCGGAGATAAGCTGCCAGCCAATGTGTCAGCCGGTGGCTTCCTCATAGAGAACACAGGAGCGTTTGGTCGAGTGAGTGCTTTTGGCTATAGGAGAGTTGGCTGGCATGGCTGCTACCCAATCAATTGGCAATCATATTGTTTGGCTAATATGTATGGCCTTTTTAAATATACCCCCATTAGAGGCAGATTTACACCTAGTAAAATGATCAAAATGATCACTTACTGTCAATGAATATTAACACCATATTGAGGGTGAATACTGAGTATGTAGTGGTCAGATACTAACGTACATAAGCACCTAAGAGATCACTACACTGCAGACTGGACCAATTAATATTACAGTAATCAGCAGTAAGGCTGAGTAAGAGGCTGCTGCAGGAGCAAGGTGAGTCTGAGATGTGACCTCTTCACGCGGCTTTCAGCTGCCTCATTACAAATGAATTGCAAATTGCTTATTGTTAATGGTCGGGCAGTTTCTGCACAACTGTGCAGTCATTAACAATACAGAAAGAATTTGGAAAAAATGTCTAATAATTCTGCTGAAAGCCTCTGCTATACAGTATGGAGTCACACTTAAGTGGATATGAAAAGTCTACACATCCCTGTGAAAATGTCAGGTTTTTGTCAAGTAAAAAAAAAACAAGGAAAATCATTTCATTGTATTCCCACTATTTATATAGTTAAGCCTTACAGCTCTCCCTCCTGTCAGTCTGATGGTCCCAGCAGCCAATCCTCACCTTTCCCAAACACCTGTCTTCCTATTAGGAATTCCTTTCAGATTTTGCACGTTTTAGCTTCTGGTCGCAGTGGAGACAGGTGGTAGCAGCTATTCCTCCTCCCTGATCAGTGCGGCAGCACTAAGTTTGATGATGGGCAGTCAGCTCATTAAAGCAGGTTTTTGCTATGTAATCTGAAGACCGCATTCTGCAATGGTTAACACAGAAAATTCAGGGATGCCTGTCTTTTCAATGTCTGATCTGTTATTTATTTGCTATGTTTGCCTAAGCAGCAGGGCTTCTCATTGCTCGGACTACAATGTCACGCTCACTGCAGTCCAGTGTGCCCCCTCTTTTGATTGGCTCCTCACAGTCAATGTACAATCTCTATATGGAGCCCGATGTTGGCGCGACAGCTCTCTCAGCTCTGCTAGATGGCTACATCTAAGGGGCCCTTTGCACACTATGACATCGCAAGCCTATGCTGCGATGCCGTGCATGATAGTCCCCGCCCCCCTGCAGCTGCGATATCATGGTGATAGCTGGCATAGCGAACATTATCGCTACGCCAGCTTCACATGCACTCACCTGCCCTGCGACGTTGCACTGGCCGGCGACTCGCCTCCTTATTAAGGGGGCGGGTCGTGCGGCGTCATAGCGACGTCACACGGCAGGCGGCCAATAGAAGCGGAGGGGCGGAGATGAGCGGGATGTATACATCCTGCCCACCTCCTTCCTTCCGCAGAGCCAGCGTGAGACGTGGTGACGCAGGTAGGAGATGTTCCTCGCTCCTGCGGCTTCTCACACAGCGATGTGTGCTGCCGCAGGAACGAGGAACAACATCGTACCTGTCGCTGCTGCCAAATAATGGAAATGTCGGACCCTACACCGATGATATGATAACGACGCTTTTGCGCTCGTTAATCGTATCAAATAAGATTTACACACTACGATATCGACTGCGACGCCGGATCTGCGTCACTTTCGATTTGACCCCACCGATAACGCACCTGCGATGTCGTAGTGTGCAAAGCCCGCCTAACACTTCTGATTGTGTCAGGGCAGCTGCACCAGTAATGTAAGTGATACATCATTGGATTCAGAATCTCTTTGCCTATATCATACTGCTCTCAGATGAGGTAGCAAAAACCTGTTGACGGATTCCCTTTAATTGGTGGAGCATTCTCTGCTGACTGTTGTACTACCAATCAGAGCTGTGCACACTCCGTTTTCTCTTTACTAAAAGTCTTCTCCCCCTTCCTTCCCCTCACCAACCGGCGCAATTTAGGCAAGAAAAATAGGAAGGTGTTGTAAGAAAAGTGGGATTATTATTAGCTGTAGCCAGCGCGTCTCCAGACCCTCGACCTGCATTGCCTAGTGGCAACTACTGATTTTGGGCATCAAGTTTAATGTTTGACAGAATGGTTTTATTGAAGGAAAAAACTGACACAGCCGTAATCCTTCATGCACTTTACAATGCTGTGGAATCTGATTTGCTCCGTTAATTAATTCTTATGGTTATCTGCGATTATCATAAGTGTGTTAAGCTGCTTCCTTTCATGTTTAAAGATCAGATGGAGTTCCTTAATCTCGCACATTTAATAGAAAGGCTGTTTTTACTTTCTGATGTTGATTCATTCTGTGACATTGTTCCTTGGCTGGTTTAGGTTGTATACGACTCCAAGTTCTTTCATGTACTTACAATAAATACAGCCGTCAAAGAATAAAAAGCTCCGCTTGATTTTTCTACAGTAAGCAGATCTGACAGATTCAATAAAATGCATTTAAAGGGTATTTTTAGATGAAAAGTATTTAAATATTAAATCAGCATTCATGTACAAATAAAGCGTAAAGGTTGATAAACACGAATCAATCTGTTTGAATGTTTAAACAGTCCCCGGTCCTTGGAGGACTCTTGGTTGGCAGAAAAGCAGAGACGACCTATGCACATTGCCACCCATGGTATTACACTTCCTACAAGAGGCATTGCTCATACATTTTTAGACTACATTGTCGATGACACAGCTGAGGTGAGATTTCTTAATGGAGTAGTGAATCATACTAGTCCTTTGTACTAAAATGCAACATGTTATTTTGAAGGATCTTTATCCACTGCTCATATAGCAACTGATGGGAAGTTAGGTGGATTTTAATAGAAATCAACATGAGAAGGCTGGGGCCACACAGGGATTACTGCGATCCCCTCGCATGACACTCTACTCACGCTGGCAGTACAGCAGAGCCGAGTGTCATGCGAGTGTCCCTGCGACTGAGGTCCGGATCGTGCGAGCGGACCTCAGCTGCGGGGGGTGGGCCGGTGCTGTGGAGGGGAGGGAGGGCTTTATCTCCCTCTCTCCTCCGTTGCCGGCTATTGCCGCGAGTGCAGTACGATTTTTCTCTCGCCCCATTGACTTGAATGGGTGTGAGAAAAACAATGATCGCATTACAATCGCAGCATGCTGCGATTGTTTTCTCAGTCTGATTAGGGCTGAGAAAATAATCGCTCATGTGTGCTGACACACAGGCTAATATTGGTCCGAGTGGATTGCGATTTTTTATCGCACTCCACTCACACCGATTTTCATGCCGTGTGTCTTAGGCCGAAGCCAGAGTCTCGCTAACAGAACAGATCATAGACTTCAAGAATTAATTGAATGTAAAATACAAAACAATAGTAAATGCACTGAGATTCTTCCAGTGTGCCCAAGGTTAGGACAGGATCTTATAGTGCAGAAGGCAGGAATTTCAAAGCATGCCCCTCTGTTACAGAAGTTTAGCACTAGTGATGAGCGAGCACTAAACTGCTGGAGTGCTCCCAACTCAAATCGAGCAGGTCGGACGCTTGGATGGGCTCGATTCGAGTAACAAGTATGATTGAAGTCAATGAGGAGCTCAAGCATTTTTCCAGAAGCCCCTAGCGGAACGGACAGGGGTTTCTCTCTTTCTCTCCCTCCTGTCCGTCCTGCTAAGGTCTTCCAGGATAGAGAGAGGAAAAAAACTGTATATGCTAAGCGGGAACTTGAGCATGTTAAGCACCATAGTGATACTCAATCGAGTACTAAGCGTTTCGAGCAACACGGTGCTCAATCGAGTGCTCAGCAGTACCGAGCATGCTCGCTCATCCCAATTTAGCACACTTCCTGCCAGCTCTGATGTACACATTCACTTTGGCACTTTGACCCTTCTGGACATGGTGCCTTTGTGCTTGAAATTTACGTGTAGTTAAACTGGGATGCAGATGGACATCCCAAGCATCCTTTATGAAGAAAATGGATAAGGATCTATTTATACTTTAAATATTGGCAATATGTCTGCAGGCAATTTAGTAGCCTGTTTACATAGTCAGATCCTGCTTCAGATGCGCATAAAAAATCTGCAATAGATCGTTCAGTGCGCACGTGCTGTCATTTTTCTCAACAAAACAGGTCTTGTTTACACAGGACAATGCATAGTTTCTAAAGGCCCCGTCACACTAAGCAACATCGCTAGCAACATCGCTGCTAACGAACAACTTTTGTGACGTAGCAGCGATGTTGCTAGTGATGTTGCTGTGTGTGACATCCAGCAACAACCTGGCCCTGCTGTGAGGTCATTGGTTGTTGCTGAATGTCCTGGGCCATTTTTTAGTTGTTGCTGTCCCGCTGTGAAGCACAGATCGCTGTGTGTGACAGCGAGACAGCAACAACTAAATGTGCAGGCAGCAGGAGCCGGCTTCTGCGGAGGCTGGTAACCACAGTAAACATCGGGTAACCAAGAAGCTCTGTCCTTGGTTACCCAATATTTACCTTCGTTACCAGCCTCCGCCGCTCTCAGCTGTCAGTGCCGGCTCCTGCTCCTTGCACATGTAGCTGCAGCACACATCGGGTAATTAACCCGATGTGTGCTGTAACTAGGAGAGCAGGGAGCCAGCGCTAAGCGGTGTGCGCTGCTCCCTGCTCTCTGCACGTGTAGCTGCGTGCGCTGGTAACCAAGGTAAATATCGGGTTGGTTACCCGATATTTACCTTAGTTACCAAGCGCAGCATCTTCCATGCGGCGCTGGGGGTTGGTCACTGGTTGCTGGTGAGCTCACCAGCAACTCGTGTAGCCACGCTCCAGCGATCCCTGCCAGGTCAGGTTGCTGGTGGGATCGCTGGAGCGTCGCAGTGTGACATCTCACCAGCAACCTCCTAGCAACTTACCAGCGATCCCTATCGTTGTTGGGATCGCTGGTAAGTTGTTTAGTGTGACTGGACCTTTAGGCTGAAGGAAGACCTTATGTCCATCTAGTTGCACCAATGCACTACCGAGAACAATGATTTTCACCCGACGAACACAGGTTTGTCTCGTCTATTGGATTATCGTTATCTTGGTTAGACTGCAATTAACGGGGAATAGCAGGAACAGTCGTCCACAATAATCATTAACATAAGAGTGGCTTCTAATCTGGCATAACTGGCCATTCATATAAACATTTTCCCTATAATATGTCGTGGCTTCATCTGGTATTGCTGACCATTAGATAAACCAGACACGACGTGATGAGAAGACTGTGTTAGCTTTTTTTTTTTTATTAATTGTCTCCACCCAAACCGAATGCTAGTCTAACGTTCTTAGCTATTATGCATATTCTCTATTCCCTTTCATCCCCATTCTTTTCTCCTATGCAGTAACTAGACAGCAGCGCCTTTAATAGCGTCCACTGGCTCTAATAGCACATTTACCAGCCCTTGGCTGCTTTAAATTGGGGCCACTTTCCATATTGCTTTGCCCCAAAATAAGTAGAATTCCACATATGTATTTCCTCCAACTGACCCTCATGGACTACAGAAGACACATATGTAGCTGTGTGCTCCTTTATGGCACTTTTGTCCTCTCATTATGAGCATTATTCTGCTTCCTTCATGGCGGCTGTTTTGTTCTGAGGATAAAGTGGACTCAAGTTTGCCAATGGATTAGTTTCCTCATTAATTAGCACTTCCTTTGAAGCAGGGAAAGTGCTCATGAGCACCTCCAGCATTGAACAATGTCTGAATGGCTGTGTTAACAACCATTTAAAGAGGTGGCATTTCTTTAACAATAAATCGTACTTTCTCATTGAAGATCTGGATGGCACCTTAGATGGCTGCACTATCCTGTCTACCCCTTATGCTGGCCCAGAATATGCATATTTTGGGGGAAACAGCACCTACAAAAACACAGGTGCATTAGTAAAATACTGGACTTTAATTACCTAAATAATCTCCATACCATAGGATAGGGGATAACTAACTGACCACTAGGGATGCAGCTGATCAAACCCCTAGCAATCTCGAGTTTAGGGATTTGGAATCCCAAAAATGTGGCTCTGTTGATTCGGGAGCATTCACTGCGAGTGGAAGAAAAGCAGCTAAATAGGAAAGTGTTGTTTACAGTTTGAGCAGTCAGACTGTGGAATGCCCTACCACAAGAGGTAGTAATGGCAGACATTCTAATAGCTTTTAAAAAAGGGCTGGATGATTTCCTCAGTACACACAACGTTGTTGGTTATAAATGACTTAATGACAAAATGTATAATTTGTGGAGGAAAGGTGAACTAGATGGACCTAGGTCTTTTTCAACTTATGTAACTATGTCGTGAAAGGAGCAGAGGTGCACAAGCTCAACCTCTTCATTGTCAAATGGACTACAGGAAGCAATGGAGTACAGAACTGCTTTCTCTGGACAATAAATGGAGCGGTGTTTCAACATGACCACCTGTGCTCTATTCATGACTGGATTGCAGTTCTCTATTTTGTGGGTTTCAGGTCCCCAATCTTTATATTTCTGGAGGTACCAGTGAATGGATCACCAGTAATCACCAAGTAATGACTTATGCTTGTTTTGGGTTTTTTTTTGTTTTTTTTTAATAACCCTTTAAAATCGCTATCAAATTCTGAGAATTATAATTTAACCAGAAATTGTACTAGATCATGTACCTCAGCCTACAGATATAATCAGCCAGTTCACGTTGACTGTTTGTTCTTTGGCTTTCTGCCCAGCAGTCTGCTACCACCGATGCACCCCACACCTACTGCAGATACAAAACCTTCTCTGCTAACTAAATTCCAAGGAAAAGAGATATTCTGCAGTCTGGAAACATACGTGCTTGTATTCTTCTCACTATAGATTCACTGTAGGTTTCTAGGTATAAGCTCAAGCTTTAGGTGATTTCTATGTCAAGGCAAAAAGATAATAAAGACCATTTACAAAGTAAAATTTAAATATGCCATTTTTAAAGAGGTTTAATAATATGAGAAAATCTCTCCTTTATATTTAGACTTAAGGCCGCTTTACACGCAACAACATCGCTAACGAGATGTCGTTGGGGTCACGGAATTCGTGACGCACATCCGGCCTCGTTAGCGACGTCGTTGCGTGTGAAATGCACGAACGACCGTTAACGATCAAAATTACTTACCTAATCGTTGATCGTTGACGCGTCGTTCCTTTCCCGATTATCGTTGCTGTTGCAGGATGCAGGTTGTTCGTTGTTCCTGTGGCGGCACACATCGCTATGTGTGACACCGCAGGAAGGTGGAACATCACCTCACCTGCGGCCGCCCGCAATGAGGAAGGAAGGAGGTGGGTGAGATGTTCGGCCCGCTCATCTCCATCCCTCCGCTTCTATTGGGTGGCCGCTTAGTGACGCCGCACGAACCGCCCCCTTGGAAATGAGGCGGTTTGCCGGCCACAGCAACGTCGCTAGGCAGGTAAGTATGTGTGTCGGGTGTTAGCGATGTTGTGCGCCACAGGCAGCGATTTGCCCGTGACGCACAACCGACGGGGACGGGTACGCTCGCTAGCGATATTGATAGCGATATCTCTGCTTGTAAAGTGCCCTTTAGTCTATATTGCTAGTATCTAAGAGGTGGAAGGTGGTCCGCTGCAGATACAACAATGATGATACTTCTATAATCCATGTTAAAATCTAAGCATCATATTCTTCCATGCACATTCTTTTGGATTCTTATATGAAGGAAAAATGTTTTGCGCATTGAAGAAAAAAATAAAAAAGATATATGAATGCCAAGAAAAGAAAGTACAAGGAGGGCAGCAGAGAGGTTCGGAGCGGGAAAGTCTTGTACTCAGATTGTTTTAGTGCATTGTATGTATCGCCTGTTGACCAGCAGCTGACAAGCGCTTGACCTAGGCATTGATTCCGCTCCAAAGTATAGTGTGTGTGTGTGTGTATATATATATATTATTATTATTTATTATTATAGCGCCATTTATTCCATGGCGCTTTATAAGTAAAAGAGGGTATACGTACAACAATCATTAACAGTACAAAACAGACTGGTATAGGAGGAGAGAGGACCCTGCCCATGAGGGCTCACAGTCTACAGGTGTGTATATATATATATATATATATATATATATATATACACACTATATATGTAGATAGATAGATAATGGATAGATAGATAGATAAAACGTTCAGTAACTCTAAGAAATGTAGCAAAACTTACTGGAGGAGTCCTTGGCTTGCATGTTGTATTTCCACGTAGTAATGCTCAGAAACTGTTATTTTTTTTGCCTATATTGAGTTTGTCATATATTACAATTTTGCTTCAAAGATGAAAAGCGTGAATGTACTTTAAGATGTTTTCTTAATTCTAAATCTGAACTTAACGATAGGGGTTCAATTATTCCTCCTACTCACATAATTGCTGCTCATCAACAGACCTGTCTGCCCTGTTGCAGTAGGGTTGGAGGACTGCTTGCTCTCCAGCTCTTTCAGGTTGTTTGTCCATTTGGTATTGATAGAACTGTGTAGAAATGAATTTGTGACTTCTAACCAAGTCGCGCAGCCATGAAATTTCTCTTTTTCAATTCTTGAAGATCTTTTTTAACACTTGAAGAAATTCAGGACAACTGGTGGTGCTGATTCAACGTACGGACTTTCAGGAATTCTTAGCTACTTGATCCACATCATAGTGATTTTCAGTAAAATAAAATATTTTTATATACAAATATCTATACTAAACAAATAATATGCCTAAAATGCGGATGACATTTTGTTCATTCTTTGAAAAATTGCTATTTATAAAAGTTCTATATAATGGGACACTAGGGGTTGTGCCTATCTGTGCAGCCAATGCATAGCTTACCACGAGCTAAACTAGGTGAATGGGGTACATGCCAGCTGCTATTGCTCAGCCATTGAGTAACCGTCTCACTGTGCCCAGACAACAAGATCCCTTGGTTTCTGAATATTTGTGAATTTATATTTTACTGGTGATTTCTTTTGGCGTGGGTGTTTCTACAAATCTGTCTTATTTTTACTGTCTGCACTGACCTCTGTTTATAACGAAGTATGAACTCTGTCAGATCTAACCTTAGATTTGTATGGTCATCTTTTTGTTAATTGATTCTGATACATTTTAAGTTGAAATTCTTTAGACCGCTTATAAGGGTTGTCCATCACTGGACGACCCCCTTTTTAATGCCTCCAGTGTGCTTAATAAAATATGAAAAAACGCAGCTCATCCGCTTTGAGTGCTTTGTCCCCCAGTGTTTTTATGACATTGTTTATATCCACTGATCGGCTTTAAAGAGGACCAACCACCAGAATTTTCCTGCATAAACTAAAGCCAGTGCTATATCGATGCAATCATGCTGATTCTTTACATACCTTTAGTTGTGAGGTCGCATGAATACTTTCGGAAATACAGGCAAGTAAAGTTTGTGATATACACAATTACATAATTGATAGGTGCTGCAAAATATTTAATAGGTATGTCGGGTTTTGCTAGTTATTCCCACCCCTGTCTGCCTGCTGTCTGTCCTTCCTCCCCCTGTGTCTGTCACTACAGGGGGAGGAGGGAGGCAGGAAGGACAGGCAGCAAGCAGACAGGGGCGGGAATTACCAAATCCAACCAACCTATTTGATATTCTGTAGCTGCTATCAATCAAATAATAATGTATTGCACAAATTTTACTTGCCTGTATTTCAGAAAGTATACATCCGATCTCACAACTAAAGATATGTTTACAGCATGCATGGTAGTGCCAGTATAGCACTGGCTTTTCTTTATATAGGAAAATCGTGGTGGTTGGTGTGCTTTAATGTCACAAGATCGCTCGCTGAGGGACACAACGCTTAAAGTTGAAGCATTGTTCCTGTCTGCGAGGTAAGTATGACTTATTCTTAAATTATTAAGCACAAGAGGGGGCATTCAGTGGACAAACACTTAAATAGAACCAGCATTATTTAAACTATATGGACAACCCCCTTATAAATGAAGTATACCCCCCCCCCCCCCCCCCCCCGTGTAAAATAAATAAAACACATACGCTCTTCCCACACTGGTGCTATTCCATTGATGTCAGCACTGTGTCTTCCAGAATTCACATGACATTGGTATTTCTCGTGAGCCCTGCAGACAATCAGGGGCTGCTATTGGGTTGCTGTTCCCTCAATTCTTCTGCTTATCCAATATTCAACTGAAGCAAGTGAGGGTTCAACTGCTCTAAAAGTGGCCGGTGATTGCTTGCAGGGCTCACGTGGCATATCATTGTCATTTAGAACTTGATAGACCCCCTACTTCTGGGGATGTCTATATGTTTTCTTTTTTTATTTTGCAAAGGAGATACATTTATAATGGGTTGTCTAGGTAGTGACACAAAGGATTTATTATATCTCTGACACTATGACTTCAGGTTGTTCAGCTCACAGAACATAAGCTAGACTAGATACAAACATATCCAAATGTCAGCAGAATGAGGGCTTTACTGCCTCTGTATGATAAAGGGAACTTGTAACCAGAGTTTTACCACCCAATATGAGCGCAACACAATTTAGAGAAGGAGACCCTGATTCCAAGCGATGAGTGTTTGCTGTAGTTTTGATAAAATCACTTTTATCAGCAGGAGATTATCACTAGAGGACCAGGTAATCTACTGCTTTGTGGTTGTGCATATTTATGAGCTCTGTATAACCCCACCTCCAGCACTGATTGACAGGTTTCTGTTTTATGCTATACATGGTCAGAAAGCTGCCAATCAGTGCTGTGCGTGGGGTTATACACAGCTCAGCATTCAGAGAACTGTTAGATCAACAGCCCAGTAAGTGACTCTTCTTTGGAATCAGGATCTCTGCCCCTACATGATACTGTTCTCAGATGCGGTCATAAAAATATTGTGACAGATTCCCTTTAACAAGAATGTTCTCTTTCACAGCTAGTAAAACTAAAGCTGAAGTGCCCTCTTGTGTCTTCCGTAAACTCTATGAAACCTCTACCCCTAGGTGTCCGCCTCAGTCATCTCCTATTCAGTTGACGTGAGTGTTAGGTACCGCTCAGAGGGCACTTACAGAAGTGACATGCCATATTACAACTCTTGTTTTCTCATTTATGATTCTACTAAAACCATGGGTGAACTCAGACAGAAAAGGGCCCCTGTGCAAAAACAACATAGGGGCCTTGCAGCCCAAAGTTCATCAAAATGCACAATTCCACCTGTTTAGGTGGATGAAATAGGCCCCCTTACCTGTTAAGCCCCTGTGCGATCGTACAGGTTGCACCAGTGATATGTCCGCTCCTGGCTAATTCCCTACAGAAATGTGTGCATTTTTTTTGTATATTCTTTCTTTATTTTTTTAAACGTGAGAACATAATAATAGAGGGAGAGTCATGGGGTTATGTGGATATAATATAGACGGGAAGGTGAGAAGGATGTCCTGCATTGGTAATGGTTGTACTTATTGTAAAATTATATGTGTTAGGCATAAATGTTTTTCCCAAAGAGGATAATGGTTGAGAGCAGAAGAAAAAGAGCATTATGTTTGGAATTATTATAGTTATGGTGGCCTATTAATTAATGTAAATGCAAGAATTATTGAACTTTGAAGTTTGGTCTATGGGTTCTATTGTTTCAAGAGTTTTCTCACATTGGTTACAAAATAATTAAGATTTTCTAATGTATAAAAAGAATTGTATAGAAATGTGTGTAAGTAAATCTAGAGGTTTTTGCATGGCCAAGACTGCGGAAAGACCCCCTTTGTAGGGAACCTGGCCTCTCACACCTCTTTTGCCTGATCCACAGGCGGCATATATGACACATTGGCTGCGTTATTTCATGTATGTTTGATTCTGAACCTTTAAACCTTGCAATGTTTCTGAGAAAAACATACATGAAAAGCTGCCGGTGACTGAGCCGCACAAGAGACTAGTCGGAGAGACGAGTCCCCGGCAGCCTCTCCCTGCCCACTACCCTTGAGTGACAGGTCCCCCCTGCTTCTGTGTATAGGTAGATACCTGTCAATCATTGGCAGTGGGCAGGGAGAAGCCGCCTGGAATCCACCTTTCTGACTAGTCTTCCTTGTGGCTTGGTCCTCAGCGGCTTTCAAGTATCTATTTCTCCGAAATGCCGAAGCATTTCAGAGTCAAACATATGTACATTTTTTAGATCATATAGCCGTGGTCTGATGCATGGGTCGAGCAGCATGTGTCAGCTGTCAGGTTCCCTTTAAACCTTTGACTTTACAGTTCTGAGCTCCGGTGCTTTCAGTAGAGTAATTGCAGTTAAACGCCCAAGCGAAACACATTAGGGTCTGTAAAGCGGTTTAAAAACTTCTCATTTATCTGTCTCTATGGATAATACTAATAAAAAGTCAGTCCAAAATATAATCGAACCTTTGTGATCAGGTGCATTTCATAAATGTAATAGTAACAAATGACCTAAGCTCATGGGAATATGAAGAACATGCAAACTCATCTGTGGTAGGGGTCTACGTAAAGCACTGTAATCCTTGTAGACCCCTTTAGGACAGAGGCTGGTACAGCCCTTTGTTCCCCCTTTAGCAGCACAATATATTATGTAATGTTAGAACTTTATGCACCGACACTTTGTAACCTATATTCAGATTATTGCAGAAGCAGTATCAGCCATGATGATAACAGGTAATCATAGTACTTGTTCAGTGTGATCATGCAGGTGGAGATGATTGATAATGCATTAACACAAATGATCCAGCACTACCCCAAAGGCCTGTTCAGAATTACAGTAGTTACGTCAACTTATCTGAGCATAATGATAGTAATGACTTTACGCTGCTAGACTGTTACTATAGTGACGGGACATGGCATGTCCTTAAATAAAGGCGTTTTATAACAGTGTCTGGTGTGGAGCAAAGGTGTCCATATCCCTAAATAATTGTGGCACGTGGGCTCAGTTGGAGACACAGTTCTGGCACATTTTAGTTACTAAACTCTTCTGTGATATTCTTTGTTAGTATAATTGAAATCAATACTGATTGTGGCATTAGGAAAGGGAGAAGGGCCCCTTTATCCATCGCGTTGACCATCATTGTTTTCTTACACTGGCTGCATAGACTTTAGGTTTGTTTTGTGATATTGCTTAGAAAAATTGCATACCTTAAGAGAATTGTCTCTAAAAATAACATATCACCTATTCACAAGATAGGGAATAAATCTATGATCACTGTGGGTCCGGTGGTGTCACACATAATAGCCCCTAAAGTGATCAGTGTCGCCCAAAATAATTGTGCTTAGCAAGTATTGTCTCAATGCTTTAGTAACTAAGGTCAATATGGATGATGCTTTATTGCATCTTAATGTCTACAATTAGCAGGTTTACTTTTTAGTAGAGAACCGTTTTAAGATTAAACAGCTTTTCTACTCCCTTAACAATGTTCATTTGCTGTTGTCCTACCTTATAAACATGTTTTCTGGATAGTCACAGTGGTACCTCATTTTTTATTTTTAAAATTCCACCATACGTTTCCAAAGTCATGGGCCTTTTCACATGGTGCTCATTTCATTGGTCTTTTACCAAGGGAGCATTAAGGCTGCTTTACACGGTACGACCGATTGTGCAATTTCACAATTGAACGTACCCGCCCCCGTCCTTTTTGTGTCACGGGCAAATCGCTGCCCGTGTCGCACAAAGTCAGTAACCCCCGTCACACATACTTACCTCTCGTGCGACCACGCTGTGGGCGGCGAACGTCCACTTCCTGGAGTGGGAGGGACGTTCGGCGTCACAGCGACGTCACACGGCCGCCGGTCAATGGAAGCGGAAGGGCGGAGATGAGCGGGACGTAAACATCCCGCCCACCTTCTTCCTTCACATAGCCAGCGGCGGCCGCGTGACGCAGGTGAGCTGCTGTTCATCGTTCCCGGGGTGTCACACGGAGCGACGTGTGCTACCCCAGAAACGATGAACAACTAAACTAAACGATATTATGGAACCTAGCGAGCAGTACACGACTCACGATTTGTGAGCGATACTGCGCCGCTAGGAGGTGTCACACAGGCTGGCATCGCCAGCGATGCTGGATGTGCGTCACAAAAACCGTGACCCCGACGATCTATCGCACGATAGATTGTCTGGTGTAAAACAGCCTTTAGTTATGCAGAGCAGCCTAAAGTTATGCAGAGCAGCCTAAAGACACGTCACAGAGAATGCTGTGAGCCACGCCTCCTTGGCAAGAACCATAAAATGTTCACTAAATAAAAAGACCCATAGCTCTGGAACCGCAAGACAGATTAAAAAAAAATAAAACAAGAATAATAAATGGAGCAGCGGAAATATAATCAAAGCAACAACTGTCTACTTTTGACCAGATCAGAGGTCATCTTTAAGGCTATGTGCGCGCTAGAAATGTGAAGTTTCTCAAGAAAATTTCTCGAGAAACTTCTGGGAGTGAAAGATTTCCGGACCTCCGGAAAAAATCCGCACAAAATCCGCATGCGG
This sequence comes from Anomaloglossus baeobatrachus, assembly GCF_048569485.1. NCBI lineage: Eukaryota > Metazoa > Chordata > Amphibia > Anura > Aromobatidae > Anomaloglossus > Anomaloglossus baeobatrachus. Next base: position 429,956,143 of record NC_134356.1, read on the forward strand.
ATTTGACGCGGATTTGCCGCGGAATTGCCGCGATTTTCCCGCGGGTGGTTCCCTGCGGATTTCTACAGGCTGTACTGCCAAAATCCGCAGGGTACCTGCGGAAATAATGGACATGTTCATTTTCTCAAGAAAGTTTCTCGAGAAATTCTTCTCGCGGAAATTTCTTGAGAAAAATCCGCACCAGTGCGCACAGCTATTTTTTTTTTCCATAGAATTTGCTGGGAAATGTCTGCACAAAGATTGCAGACATTTCTCAAGAAATTTCCGCGGCAAATCCGCGGGTAAATCCGCGGGTAAAAAGCTCTAGTGCGCACATAGCCTAAGGCCCCTCTCTATGTGCCAGAAGCCATTTATTTGAATGGTTGACATGTAATACTATACTTTAAATTAGAAAATATCCATAGGATAATGATTAGTGCTCAAACCCAATGTTCCTATAATTCTGCTGCTAGATTTTCAGGCAAAACCCCTTATTTTGCCTAGCATAAAACTAAATGAAAATAGAAATAATTCCTATATATGAAATCTGCGCTGAATTAAGGTTTAATTTAAATTTTTATTTATTTCTATCCTTATTTAAATGATGAAAAACTTGCGATAAAATTGTACAAAGGACCATAAAACACATAAATACCACTATATACAGTTAGGTCCAGAAATATTTGGACAGTGACACAATTTTCGCGAGTTGGGCTCTGCATGCCACCACATTGGATTTGAAATGAAACTTCTACAACAGAATTCAAGTGCAGATTGTAACGTTTAATTTGAAGGTTTGAACAAAAATATCTGATAGAAATTGTAGGAATTGTACACATTTCTTTACAAACACTCCACATTTTAGGAGGTCAAAAGTAATTGGACAAATAAACCAAACCCAAACAAAATATTTTTATTTTCAATATTTTGTTGCGAATCCTTTGGAGGCAATTACTGCCTTAAGTCTGGAACCCATGGACATCACCAAACACTGGGTTTCCTCCTTCTTAATGCTTTGCCAGGCCTTTACAGCCGCAGCCTTCAGGTCTTGCTTGTTTGTGGGTCTTTCCGTCTTAAGTCTGGATTTGAGCAAGTGAAATGCATGCTCAATTGGGTTAAGATCTGGTGATTGACTTGGCCATTGCAGAATGTTCCACTTTTTTGCACTCATGAACTCCTGGGTAGCTTTGGCTGTATGCTTGGGGTCATTGTCCATCTGTACTATGAAGCGCCGCCCGATCAACTTTGCGGTATTTGGCTGAATCTGGGCTGAAAGTATATCCCGGTACACTTCAGAATTCATCCGGCTACTCTTGTCTGCTGTTATGTCATCAATAAACACAAGTGACCCAGTGCCATTGAAAGCCATGCATGCCCATGCCATCACGTTGCCTCCACCATGTTTTACAGAGGATGTGGTGTGCCTTGGATCATGTGCTGTTCCCTTTCTTCTCCAAACTTTTTTCTTCCCATCATTCTGGTACAGGTTGATCTTGGTCTCATCTGTCCATAGAATACTTTTCCAGAACTGAGCTGGCTTCATGAGGTGTTTTTCAGCAAATTTAACTCTGGCCTGTCTATTTTTGGAATTGATGAATGGTTTGCATCTAGATGTGAACCGTTTGTATTTACTTTCATGGAGTCTTCTCTTTACTGTTGACTTAGAGACAGATACACCTACTTCACTGAGAGTGTTCTGGACTTCAGTTGATGTTGTGAATGGGTTCTTCTTCACCAAAGAAAGTATGCGGCGATCATCCACCACTGTTGTCATCCGTGGACGCCCAGGCCTTTTTGAGTTCCCAAGCTCACCAGTCAATTCCTTTTTTCTCAGAATGTACCCGACTGTTGATTTTGCTACTCCAAGCATGTCTGCTATCTCTCTGATGGATTTTTTCTTTTTTTTCAGCCTCAGGATGTTCTGCTTCACCTCAATTGAGAGTTCCTTAGACCGCATGTTGTCTGGTCACAGCAACAGCTTCCAAATGCAAAACCACACACCTGTAATCAACCCCAGACCTTTTAACTACTTCATTGATTACAGGTTAACGAGGGAGACGCCTTCAGAGTTAATTGCAGCCCTTAGAGTCCCTTGTCCAATTACTTTTGGTCCCTTGAATAAGAGGAGGCTATGCATTACAGAGCTATGATTCCTAAACCCTTTCTCCGATTTGGATGTGAAAACTCTCATATTGCAGCTGGGAGTGTGCACTTTCAGCCCATATTATATATATAATTGTATTTCTGAACAGGTTTTTGTAAACAGCTAAAATAACAAAACTTGTGTCACTGTCCAAATATTTCTGGCCCTTACTGTATACTGTGAAAAAATTCTTCCTCTAAAATGTGTGTGGAGCCCCAGGCGGCGGCTACCACCTACAGATAGAAAATATACAATTAAACGTAGATATCTTGAAGAAGGGTTGGACGTCTTTGTCACAGATGGAGAAATAAAAGGCGTCCAAAAAATATATATTTTTTCCAATAATACAGTCCATTCAGAATCAGAACAGTATTTTTTATATACTTTGTGTTAAAATGTTTAAAAAACTTCTAAAGGAAAGCTACAGTTCCTCCAAGTCTTGTAATTATTGCTAGAAACCCCGCGTTCCACATAAAAACAAGCTCCCCTTGGTATGTTTAAACTTTCCGCACTGCTGGCGCTAACCATAGGAGTGTTGCAGGAATGCAACGATACACCAGGACACCCGTGACGGCTACCCAGTGCAGGTTACCTGAAAAACGATACCAGTCTGGAGATTCCAAGGCAGATGAAGTCCCTGCGCGATGTGTGCTTCATGTGTCTGGATAGATTAGTTCCAGCAAGGTTGAATCAGATCTTCTCTGTGCGGAATCCTATGCCCGGAGACACAGACGCTAGCAGGATTGTGTCAAATCACGGCTCCGCTCTGAGATGGCAGGGAGATCGTTAGTTTCCGGGGTTAGAGGTTCTCCCAGTGCACAGGTAGGAAAGCTTTTTCCTGGATTGTTTGGGCGTCCACCCGTTATCCAAATTAGAAGTTTAGATGTCTTCGGTGGATCAGACAATTAAGCCTTCACCGCAGATTAGTATACTGAGCAAAATCCAACGCGCATTTCGGGGGCATTAACGGTCCCCTTTCTCAAGGTGTCTCGGTGTATCGTTGCATTCCTGCAACACTCCTGTGGTTAGCGACAGGAGTGCGGGAAGTTTAAACATACCAAGGGGAGCTTGGTTTTATGTGGAGCGCTTGGTTTATAGCAATTTATGTGTTTTATGGTCCTTTGTACAATTTTATTGCAAGTTTTTCATCATTTAAATAAGGATAAGAATAAATAAAAAATTAAATTAAACCTTAATTAGCGCAGATTTCATAAATAGGAATTATTTTTATTTCTATTTTCATTTAATACTATACTTTACCTGCGTTTGGTGCTACAGGTTGAATGATTATATTGCTGAAAACTGAGGATTGTTGAAACTGGAACTATTGTGATCACTTTATCATTGCGCCGGTTTCAAACTGATAAAGGAAAGACATATCCGCAGCGGCAGTGTTATGGTGCTGGCAGATCTGACATCTACTGTATGTGGTTGCTACTCTTGACACATGTCACCTACCTGGGCATTATGCAGACCAAGTACATCCCTTCATGGTAAGAGTAGTGGTCAATTCCATTGGGAAAATGTTCATTGCTACGCTTAAAAGTATTGTTCAGGAATGTGAGGAACGTGATAAAGAGGTTAAAGGTTTATTGCCATCACCAAGATCCTATCCCAATATGTAGTAGGTATAATAATAATATTAGCAAACACCTCCAAGTAGAAATGTAGTCTAGTTTTCCTTATAAGCTATGTCGCTTACCTCATGTGCAGGCCATTGCCGCTCAGGTATCTATGGTTACAACCACAAGCAACTGAATTACTGTCCCTATATGCGTGGCCGTAACCTTGGATACCTAAGCTATTGTAATGCCTTGCACATGAAGTGACATAGCTTTTCAGAAGAACTATACTACATTTCTAATTGGAAGTATTTGCTAATATTATTATTACACCTACTGCATATTGGGATAGGATCTTGTAGATGGGAATACCTCTTAAAGGTGTTGCCTTGGCCCTCAAATTCCCCAGAATGGGTGCCAGACACCCAGGGCACCTACACAGGTCTTGTGAAGTCAAGCTGCTTTCTCAAGACAAGCGAGTCCTGCAAAATCGTATTCAGGTGGTGTGTGCGGACATGGTGTCAATAATAATCAGCCATAGCAACCTATAACTATCAACTTGAGCTTGAGGAAATTCCAGATTACACCTGGTCACTACAGGAATCCCCCACCTCTATTGCACTGATGTACCCTATAGACACACACTATGTAGACCTGAGAACGCCCTTATTTTGGTGCGTGCAGTCAGACATTACATGGTAGTTGTCTGTTTTTAGGTCATTTTTTATGTGTCTACAATATTGATCATTGTAATAAGTCTGACAGTTTTCCTCCTAATATCTGGGTTTTCCATGCCGTGGAGTTTCTCCCCCTTGTGGATAGCGGCGGCTCTTTGTCTTGCGGTAGTACGAGGTCTTTAAGTGTCAGTGTCTCTTTGTGGCGTAGCCTGTCTCTCCCCCCCTCCCTCCATCTGAAGCGTGAAGCGAGAGTTGCCATGGAAACGCAGCGAGAACTGCTAACTGTATCCCAGTGCATTCAGGATAGAGGGAGGGAGAGAGACAGAGCAGAGGATGTCTAAAAAGAGGGAGATAAGGAAGATGGTCTGAGGAAGATTAAGAAACAGAGAAGTTGTAAAATAATGAGACCGAGAGAAGAAGAAGGCACAGATAAAAGATGAGAGGGGTGTCGTGACTAGACTACAGGCTGCCATCAGTATTGCGGAGAACGGTGGAGCTGCTGCATGCGACGCAGGGGACCTGCATTACAGAAATCTGTGGCTATAGATAGGCAATAGTCCTAAGTGACTGCAGAGCATCCACCACCTCGTATGGCTGTGCCAGGGGTCTCAGCAATAGGCTCCCAGAATGAAGTCAAGGCGCAGGGTTGGGAAGCTGCTAGCGCAGTGCGATCCCTCGTCTCGGGAGTATGAGGAGATGGTCTTGGAAAAGCGGCGGCTCCTTCCAGACCCTCGCCGCCTGCTGGATATGACATGTAAGGTCACTTCTCTTTTTCTTCCAGCTCCCCCACCTCCAAAAAGAGCACCAAGCACCACTCTTACCCTGCGATCCAAGTCCATGACTGCTGAGCTGGAGGAACTAGGTAAGATGAAGGGGAAGGGGGGTAAATGTCTGCTACACTTGGGCCACTCGGATGCTAAGACTGACAAGCTACCAGTAATGATCTATTTGTTTCAATTAAGTAGAGAATTATCGTTAAGTATATTTCATTATTGTAAGAGATAAAGTCTTTTTCTGTAACCACTATAAGGAAGGTTACTATGTATATCTGTGAAGAATACGGTGTAGCTGCTGTAACAGTTTGTATATATGGTATCTAGGCATTTCCTGTAATGTCCATGTGGAATACCTGTCAGATCCTAGCAGGCAAGATATGTCCATGGACCAGAGGATATAGCACGACCAGAACACAACCTGATGATATTTGTAGGTTTTCAGGGCAAAATGTCAGGATCTTGTAACGTTGAAGAGAAATGGATGTGATGGCCGGGAAGTGTGACAGTGCGGTATGACAGTGCATCCGACTGCTAGACTCCCGCAGACTCCTACAGATGTCCTAGATGAAATACTTCACAATGGACTCACGTCAGGGTTTCTCACCTTCCTTATATCTTCTGTGTGCATTGTAAATGCTTGCTAAGTGCTTGATATAATAGAAGACTGGTTAGAAAACCCTGACTTATGCTCTGCTTTCATCAAACCCTTTATGTTTTAAATATTTCAAAAGCTACATCTTATATTAAAAGATTTAACTTTATCCAGCTCAGTTCATGAATTATGTATTAAAAGTGCATATTCACTCTAATATACTCTAGGGAATACACATGCAGCAGGTTGGACAACCCTATTATACGTTGCAGGATATTCTACAAATAATTTGTGACTGTGGCAGCTCTTATTGGGTAAAGTACACCAGGGCAGGATGGAAATCTGCATTGTCAGGGTCTCTAGTCATACACAATGCTTTTGAGGTATGTTCACACATTGCGTTTATTAAGCGTTTTTATTCTGCAGGAAAAACGCTGCATTTTTTCATGTGCTATTATTTACATACAACTTACTTTACTTGCATTTTTCATTTGAATGGACAAAACATGCTGCAGATACGCTAAAAGAATTGACGTGCTGTGTCTTGCCAAAAATGTAGCAGGGCTCAATATGAACAGAAAAAAATGCAGCGTGTGCACGAGATTTCAATAATCTAATTTATTATGCTATGAATGTAAAACGCTGCTTATTTTATGTTACAATAAACAGCAATAAAAACAGCAAAAACGCCACGTGTGACCATACCGTTAGCCATGCGCTGTGACAATGCAACACTTACACTATGAAGCGTATTTTCTTCTGACATCTTACTTGTACAATGTCACAATTTTTTTTGTGTATCGGGGAATAAAGTTATTTATTGCTTCTAGAACGATTGGATGAGATTTTGGTGGCTTCTGATCCCTCCATGAGGCCAGAGATTGTTGAAGCTGACTCAAGAGCTGCTACAGTAAAACAGCGACCAACAAGCAGACGCATCACCCCAGCTGAGATAAGTGTAAGATCAAGCGGCAGCCTAACCTAATACACTTTATTACAGCTTCAGACTGACTGCAAGCTTTCCAACATATATATTGATTTTAAATTGCTTTCTTCGTCTTTTCATATTCTTCTTTTTTTTCTGTTTGTCAATTGTAGTCGCTGCTAGAAAGACAGGGGATTTCTTCACATGCAATATCTCAAATCCCTGGTGAAAAACCTCATATTCCTTTCCATCATGTGATGTCTCGGACAAAGTCTGTGGGTAAGTTAAAGCACTACTTTGCTCAAAAATGAAAGCTTGACTTCCTTTCTTCCAATCTATAAAAATAGTCCTATGGTGACCATTAGACATTGGCTAAACCCTCTGACGGTTAGCCAAAACCACTGGCTGTTGGACGACAGTCAAATCATAGAATCATAGAATATTAGAGTTGGAATTGACCTCCTGGGTCATCTAGTCCAACCCCCTGCTCAAAGCAAGATTCACTAAATCATCCCAGACAGACAAATGTGTATAGGGGCCTCACATATCTTCCAGAAGGTGTCAGAAGAGATAAGGATCTAGCATATCCAATTTTGGACTTGATGAGATAAATCATAAACTGCAATAGGAACCTGGCAGCAGCTCTCTCTCGTAGAGAACACAAGAAGAACCAGCTTAAAGGGGTGGTTCACCCATATTTTTTTATTGTTTAGTTTGATATTATATTTAGAAACCATGTTTCTCTCAAATACCTTGTGTTGGCAATAGTGCCTGTGAGAGGCGCTATTGCAGACCGCTATTCCCCGCTCCGGTGACATCACGTCAAGTGCCGCACACGTCACATCCGTGCGGCCGGCTGCAGTTTTCCTGACTCACTGAGCTGTGAGCGGTGTTTCACCGCTGTCACAGCCCATCTGCTCCTTCCTCCCTCCTCCTTCCTCCCTCACAGCAGAATGCTGCAAGCAGGAGACGCACTGCGCTGTGACAGCGGTGAAACACCGCCCACAGCCCAGTGAGTCAGGTGGATTGCAGCCGACCGCTGGGATGTGACGTGTGTGGAACTTGACGTGACGTCACCAGAGTGGGGAACAGCGGTCTGCAACAGCGCCTCTCACAGGCACTATTGCCAACATAAGGTATTTGAGAGAAACATTGTTTCTCAATATAATATCGAACTAGACAATAAAAAATATGGGTGAGCCAGCCTTTTTACTCTGTATGGAGGAGTCAGGTGAGATAGCAGCTGGATGAACGATTATCCAAACAATTGCTCTGCCAACAGCTATCTGTTGAGTATGGTGCCCCTTATGTTAGGCACTTCTGATTATTGACAGAAAGTTTTATTAATTGGATGATGCACAGCTCCTAATCAGGTTTATCTTTCGATCTTGATAAGGAGAATTCAGCCTTTAGGGCTAGGACACAGGGTGAGTAAAATGGACCAAGTGCAAGGCGATAAAAATCGTATTCCACCCGGACCCATGTTAAACTATGGGGTTGTTCCCATCTGCAATTATTTTCTCAGCCCTAATTACACCAAAAAAACAGTTGCAGCATGCAGCAGGTGGAATTGATTCGTATTCACTTGCAGCCATACAAGTCTATGGGTACGAGTGAAACATCGCACTGCACTCGGATGATACCGGAGTGCAGTGCGATAATCGCATCAGCTGGCAATGGAGGAGATAGGGAGATTAACCCCTCCCTCTCCTCCGCAGCACCTGCTCTCTCCTCCATAGCTGTGATGCGATCACAGGATCGGATCACAGTGGCATGACACTTGGCTTACGCTCGCAGCACATTAAGGAGCTAGCTATCGCATCCGATGCACTCACATCGGATGCCACACACTTGTGTGGCATTAGCCTTAAAATAAATGTCGACCCTAACAAATATAGTAGACTTGCTAGAGATGACTTTCTTGTACATTTACTACTCAATAATTCAGGGGAAAAAGTGGGATTTTTCTACTGAATCACCCATAGGGGGCAGCTGTGATTGATAGTCACCACCTGTATTAATGACAAGAGTGAAGAAAATTGTCATCCAAATGTTTAATTTATGCGATTGCTTATGCCAATCAATAGTGAATACTTACGCAATCGAATTGTCAGCCTTGGCTAAAGCATTTTCAACAAATTTTGGACTGTGCGGTAGCAACATTTACAGTATAAGTTATTATTTAACATAATACCATCAAAGTTATCAAACAGTATAATTTAAAAAATTACTTCCTACTATGACAACTGAGGTTGTAATTTTATTTTGTATTTAGGTGAAGATGAAAAACTATCAGATCCATTCTTTGATGGAAGATTCCCTCGCAGCACCTCAATGCAGGATTCCTTAAGGGAAGGCCCTGGAATTCCACCCCCTCCACAGAAATCCGCCCCCCCCTCCTCCATCCCCATATTACTTTGACACTGGGCCACCCCCCGCTTTTTCCCCACCACCCCCTCCTGGTAGGGGCTATGATACAATGCATTCCAGCTTTAAACCAGGTTTTGAAGCCAGACTCCATGGGCTTCCACATGGAATGGGTTCTGCCGAGCTGTTAAGCATGGATCGTGCCCTCCCTCCTCCTGATCGGCAGAAGCGTGCTCGTTCCATGATCATTCTTCAAGATACATCTCACATTCCAGTGGAACCTACAAGCATTCCTCGACCCGGCCCATCTCCGACACCTCCAGAAAAATTGAAAAGAAGAAGCCGGGCGGTGGATAATCCCTATGCTAATATGGGTTTGTTTGCACCAATGAAGCCACAACGCAAAAAGAGTCCCCTTGTAAAACAGCTTCAAGTAGAAGATGCACAGGAACGAGCTGCTTTAGCCATGGCTGGGGGTTATTCACGGGATCCTTCACCATCTCGACGCAGTCCACGACAGAGTATGATGGAGCTAGGAAGTGCGCACCATGATCCATTAGGTAGTCCTTTTGCAACAGCACTTGCTGGAGTAATGAAGGAACGTGAGCGACGTCTGGATGAGAAGCGTAAATCCACAGTCTTCCTCTCGGTCGGAGCATTGGAAGGTACACCACCTTCTCCAGACCTCCCCTCCTTGCAACCATCACGCTCTGTTGATGAGCGATTGTTGGGGAGTCGTGATGTCCTCCTACCTTCTCCAGGTTCTTCACTTAAGTCTTTGATGTACAGCAGTCCCCATTCTACATTTATCCACCCCCTTACTGGTAAACCCCTTGATCCGAATTCTCCTCTTGCACTTGCGCTGGCCGCAAGAGAACGTGCGCTTTCTGCCCAGGCACCCTCTCCTCCTCCACCAAGGACACCTACTCCAGTAAGGAGCCCAGATTCTGATAGAGCTCCTCCACTCTTTCTGGAAATTCAAACCAAAGAGGGGGAGGTGGGAATGGAGATAGAAGGGTCAGCATCACCTATATATAGCCCTTCTGGGGCATCTATGAAAGGCCAGTGGGGTGTTCCATTAAGAAGAGATGGAGAGGGTCGTGCTGAGAAAAGTCCAGAACGACCTGAAAGCAGGGTAGAGGAAAGGAAACCTATGATTCTAAGTATTGTTGACACCTCTCAGCAGAAAACAGCAGGGCTTATAATGGTGCACGCTACCAGCAATGGGACAGATGATAAAGTGCAGGAGGCACCAGCTATCACTGACCAGCAAGAGGCCACACAGCCACAAGATACTGAAGAGAAGGCTCCATCAAGCTCTTCTTCTGACAAAACTCTTGGTCAAGGAAGCTCAGAGGAGGAAGTGGAGCCTTTTGGGGCTAATAATCTACCACCAGCCATGCTGTCCTCAAGTGATGAGGAAACAAGAGAAGAGTTAGCAAAAATTGGGCTATTGCCTCCTCCTGACGCTTTTGCCAATGGAGTCCTGGTCACTAAACCTGGCACCCCCATCAGCCAACTGTCTCGACCTGGTACCTTGGCTGTGCCATCTGCCAAGCAAGCTAGTGGTGTACCATCCTCAGGGAAGCCTTCTGATGCCCCTCTCCCCCATCCAGAGTCAGCTACTGACTCAGGTGTAGAGGAAGTGGACACCAGAAGCTCGAGTGACCACCATCTGGAAACCACAAGCACCATTTCTACTGTGTCTAGCATGTCCACTCTGTCCTCAGAGAGTGGGGAGCCCACTGACACCTACACCTCGTATGCCGACGGTCAAACTTTTATACTCGAGAAGCCACCAGTGCCTCCAAAGCCCAAACTCAAGTCTCAACTGATGAAGGGCACCGTGACCTTCAGGGACCCCCTGCTCAAGCAGTCCTCGGACAGTGAGCTTATTGCCCAGCAGCAAATTGCAGCGGGCCGTCCACGCTACCTCTTTCAGAGAAGATCTAAGCTATGGGGAGATCCAATCGAGAGTCGGCCTCTATCACACGGGGGGCCTGTGGAAATAGAAAAGCCGTCTGTAATTGGGGAGATCAGTTCTCGACTTCAGCTGCTAAACAAGGACACACGGTCACTTGGGGAGGAGCCATCAATCCCGGGAATGGACCCCGGCAAGAAATCTCCAGTGGTGGCAGCTCGGTAAGAAAAGACCAGATAGAATAAATGTTATTTAGATTAAGGTATAGTTGGTGAGAAACTAGTGTTAGTAGATTTATTGTTTACAGCTATAATAGAAAAGGTCAGAGCAAGATATGAGACAAATAATTTATAGGTGCGCTGCATTGAAAACATGTAGCTACAATTATAGGAAGTTTGATATTTTCTTTCATTTAATTTGTGATCGTGATAGTCGTGTCTTAGAATTTCACAATATAAAAACAGTGTTTGTGTCAGTCTTTCCATCACACAGCAGTACCTATGAAAAGTATCCCTTACTTTTTTTTATTTATTTTTAGCTTTTATTGGATGGAAGTGGATTTAATTTTTATTACACTGCAGAATAATGTCCATAATGAAATCAAATCTTTACATTAATTACAGCCAGCAATTGGAAAATAATTGAATGCATAACTTTTCACCCCCTTCATGTACAAGAATTTCCGCAAATTCCCTTTTTGATAACAGAGAACGTTTCTGTTGGCGGTAAATAGATTAATTGACATAGACACAGGATCTGTTATATCTTGTGTCCAAACTTAAAGGGAACTTGTCAGGTCCTGTATGCACCCAGATCCAAGAGCGATTCTGGGTGCATATTTCTAATCATTGCCTAACTGTCCCAGCCTATAGTAGCATAGATAAAGGGATCTTTAGAAAAAGTATTTCTTTGTGAACCTTGATATATATTGCATTCTGATGATGCCATGATCTGTTATGACTATAATGTGCCTAATAAAATTTGTTTGATTTAAAAAAAAAAAAAAGAGTATTTCTAAAGATCCTTTATGATATGCTAATGAGGCCAGGGACTAGTAACATGGGCTGCGGGTGTGCTAACATACTAATGAATGCGCAGCGTCAGAGGCATGGTCGCACTCACCTCTGCTGCCACCGCTGGTTTTCAGCTCAGCGTGCATGATCAGACGTCAACAGACTTCCATTCATGCACACTACACGAGTATGAAGCCATGATGCGTACACTTGGCTTCATAGTGCGCATGACTAGAAGTCCGGGACTTCTGATCATGTGCACTGAACCGAATACCAGCGTCAGCTGCGGTGGCAGGAGAGAAGTGAGAGTGACCATACCTCTGACACTGTGTATTCATTAGCATGTTAGGATGCTCACAAGGGCCTGCTTACATGCTAAGGGGGTCGACTAGCCAAGGGAAAAAACGCCCTTGTGACTAGTCGCTGGCCTCAAGAGTATATCATAAAGGATGTTTAAAAATACTTTTTCTAAAGATCTTTTTATCTATGCTAGTGTATACAGTGACGGTTAGGCAGGGATTAGCAATATACACCTAGAACTGCTCATGGTTCTGGGTGCATATTGCACCTGACAGGTTCCTTTTAAGAAACTAGAGAGAAACTGCTAAAATAATTCAGAAGTTTTACACAAGCCAAAGATTCTTTTCTAACTATTGCTGTGAATTTATATTTCCCCAGAACACTGATGAGTAGATGTGCATTCATTGTTTTCTGTTTATTTATCACTTGTAACTTTCTAAGGATTTCTTGTCATTTTGACATTAGTTTGGTTGCAGGTATGAAAAAGTGTATTTAAATCCTCCACAATCCATTGTTTTAACACAATACGACCTGATTAAGGCCTAAGCGAGGAGATTACTTGTTATAGGTGCTGCCCATCATCATGTCTTATGTCTTCCATTCTTAACAACCTTGTTTTCCGTTTGCTAAAACATCTTACAATATTCAGTTATGGTTTACTTTTGTGACATTGTGTTCATGCATTTACACTATGCAGTATATATTATATTCTTGTCATGTAGATTTTTTGTCTCCAAACCGACACTATAAGACTCAAGCTTAGGGCTCTATGGCAACTTTAGCTGCGAAGTAGGTCGTGTGGCCAAAGATCGCTGTATTGCACAGGTGAATAGGCTTGCATTGGGACTCTTAGAGGACCGCGACAAGCAAGTTACAAAAAGTCGTAACCAATTGGATTTTTTGTGACTTTGGATATGGTACCCTACGGTCTCAATGCAACCCCATTCACCTGCATTGTAGCAGCTGCAGAGAGCAATTTTTGGCCTTGCAATCTGTGTTGAGGTCAAAGTTGCCATCTAGTCCCAACCTAAAATGTATAATGCACATCCACATACAATAATTGAGGTTTCTTATAGTCTCATTTACTACCATACAATTATCTCACTAAGTTCAGTGTGTTCTTAGAAGCATGTCCTCTTTATTATGTATATAAGGCACCTGATTCTCACTACTTACTGTTACCCATTGGTTGCTTATCCGTGCTCGTCATATTTACTACTTTTATTCATCGAGATGCTTATTTTACTGGCTATTCTTTACTATGTTGCACAGCTTCTCCATTGCATTTTAGTGATGTTCACAATCTGCTCTTGACTTCCATCTCCATTATCCGCCATTCACTGCTTTGTAACATTCCTGTTAACACTTGCCAAGTTATCCATTACTCTCTGGTAACTTTCAAATACAAGGTGGCCATAAAATCATAAAATAACCTAAGGTGTTTAGAGCCGTGTGCAGGCAGATCAGCTGAAAATTGGTATGTATACTATCAAAGGCATGGGGAAATAGAAGGCTTACATTTTTTTTTTACCAAAACTCCCCACCAGGTGAAAAATTGGCGCTGTACAGTGAACACGCCTTGTAACTGAGTTTTAAGATACCTGTCTCTTTGCCGGATCGTGTGCTGTTATTGCGGTTGTTTAATGAAAATGCCAGGAATGCTACAGCAGCAATCAGAGCCTTTTGTCGTTTGAAAGATTTTCATACACGTAGCTGTTCAATGGCTGTCAATTCGCTGAGACAGATGATGACACGTTTTGAGGCAACAGGGTTAGTGAGTGTTGAGCCAGGGCGCAGGCCATGACCGGTAAGCAGAGAGGTAGTGGAGGACATTGCCACTGTCGTCGTGGAACAGGGCACGAACAACCCTGCCAGAAACAGCAGTGCACGTAGTGTTTCCAGGCAATTGGGGCTCCCATACAGCACAGTGTGGAAAGTTCTCCAAAAGGTCTTGCGGGCATACCCGTACAAAATTAGCCATCATCAACAACTTCTTCCTCATGACAATGATGCCACATGACATTTGCATTCATGTTTCTGGTAAGAGTGTAAGTGGATGGCAATTGGCCATGGAATGTTCTGTGGTGTGACGAAGCGCATTTTTACCTGAATGGAATGGTGAACACACAAAACTGCCGCATATGGGCTACCGAAAAGCCGCATGCGGTAGAGTGGGTTCTGTCGCATTCGCCAAAGGTAACTGTTTGGTGTGGCTTCACCTCATCATTCATCGTCAGACCTTTCTCTTACGAAGAAATGAAGCCAACTGGGGTTGCTACCTGTTCCGTGACAGCAGTGGCAGTGTCTTCAAACGACCACCTTCATGCATGATGGAGCACCTCCTCACATCGCAAATCGTGTGAAGAACATTCTGTGGGCACATTTTCCCAATGATAGGATTGAGCCGCTCCTTCCCTAACGCATGGCCATGTCGTTCTCCCGATCTTAATCCTTGAGATTTCTGGTTGGGGGACACTTGAAAGAGCGTGTTTATCGGGAAAAGGTCGACACCCTGGCTGACCTCAAAGACCGCATCATTTTGGAAGTGCACAGCATCCTACCAGACATGTTACACGCAAGCGTTTAGCATGTTCTGTATAGGATGAACATGATCACAATGCATGATGGCAGCCATATTGAACAGTTATGCTAGTCTGTGGAACAATTGCGACATCTCCAATTATCAGCACACGGTTTTTGGGCCGCTTGCTCTCTGTACAACGCCACTTTTTCACCTGGTGGGGAGTTTTGGTATACATTTTTTTTTAAGATGCCTTCCCTTTCCCCATGCCTTGAATAGCATACATACCAATTTTCAGCCAATTCTGTCCACTGGGTCAGTCTGCACATGGCTCCAAACACCTTAAGTTATTTCATGGCCACCTTGTACATTTCAGCTTCAAAGACTATTGGTTTTCTAGCTGGAAGAAAATAGTCAGTTTAAAGGGAACCTGTCCTAAGGATTGCCTTGCTTTAGATGATGATTTTGGAATGATGTCCCAGTTCACCCAGCAGGCACTAAATGGCACTGTCATCTAATGTCTCTGCTGGATGGCTGGGAGGACTTATAGGGAGTTACATGGTTTAACTGAATGGAATATGAAGTGAATATTATCACTTCTTTGATAGACACTTCAGAAGGTTTTTTGTCATTGAAATTGTGCCCTGTAGATCATTTAGCATTAATTCAATCTGTTATATAGTCAGAAATGTGAAGGGATCTAAGTGCTTCCCTTTCGCCACTTAAGTGGTTGCAGTTTGGCAATATTTAAGTTGTGGTCATTTTCCTATATTTTTTAAATAGCATTATTCCTATTTCATGATGAGAATATTTGGGTAGCAGGCACCATGAGACATTGGCATACCACCTAGTATAACATTTATTACCCCCAAAGCAGGGGTGAACATGTGCAACTGCACAGAGGCCCAAGAGGTAAGGGGGCTCAAATGGGGTTCCTGTGTGCTCACCAGATTCCATCCAACAATGTGTTCTTTAAATAGTGTTCTTGCATTTGCTCAATATGCCATGTATTAGCTGGTACTCAGCTGATCTTTGGCACGCTAGTAAGAATAAAGGCAGCAGCAGTGCACAAGATCGATTACCACTCCATTCATAAGGGTGCTTTACACGCTGCGACATCGCTAATGATATATCGTTGGGGTCATTAGTGACGCACCTCCGGCGCCGTTAGCGTCATCGCAGCGTGTGACACCAGTGAACGACGATCAACGAGCACAAAAACGTGAAAAATCGTTACTCATTGACACGTCATTCATTTCCTTAATATCGTTGCTGCTGCAGGTACGATGTTGTACGAATATCATTCCTGCCGCAGCACACATCGCTATGTGTGAAACCGCAGGAACGACGAACATCTACTTACCTGCGTCCACCGGCAATGAGGAAGGAAGGAGGTGGGCGGCATGTTCCGGCCACTCATCTCCGCCCCTCCTCTGCTATTGGGCGGCTGTCGTGTGACGCCGCACGAACCGCCCACTTAGAAAAGAGGTGGATCGCTGGCCAGAGCGACGTCGCAGGGAAGGTAAGTCCATGTGACGGGTGTTAGCGATGTTGTGCGCCACGGGCAGCGATTTGCCCATGTCGCACAACCGACGGGTGCGGGTACGCTCGCTAGCGATATCGGTACCGATATCGTAGCGTGTAAAGTACCCTTTACTCTTTGGATCCATGGGGTTCCCAGCAATCAAATTCCCAGGAATCGAGAAGTTATTTTCTGTCGGATGGATAGAGAATAACACAAACTTGCTTGTCACTAAGGTATGTGTTGTATTATTAGTTGAATCCTCATTGTTGGGGAATCAGGAAAGCTCACAAGAACTCGCTAAAGCAAATGTTCTCCATATCTGATGCATCTGGAAATATATAATAAACTTTTACATTTAAAGAGGGCTTAAAAATAACATTGGGTTAATGGTACATTTTGTATGTCTAAGGATAGATTAGGGATTATTTGGAAGTCCCTGGCAAATTATTTGGCGGGGTCCACTATCCCACCTCATCTTGGACCCCATCTCATTCACCATCATTATTGTAGAGTTTCTTGCAATTGAATATGGCCCCTTTTTCTTAAAAGAGTTTCTTCAGGAATTTAAAGGAATTAAAAAAAAAAAAAGAAATTGTCATTATAAGTAAATTCCTATTTTTTTTTTTAATTAAAAATAACAATTGTACAGTCTAGGGAGATAATCACTATTGAATAAAATGGCCGCCGTCTTTTTACAGTGACAAATCCTGCCCTAGAATGTTATGACAGTAGCCTGTGAGCATCTGCAGTAAGAAGCTCCAACTTCCTTCATGTGGAGGGTAGATGTGGTCCCAGTGGATAATTTGTTGTATCACTGAAGATGCCAGGATTGCTAGGGTAAGAAGAGGTCGCTCATGCTGTTGTCCACTATGTCTTTCTGATCTTATACTAGAGATATTGTTAGTTCAGAGATAAGAAGAGACTGCTCTCCCTGCTGTTCACCCTGTCTTTCTGATCTAATACTGGAGATACCTTTAGTCCAGAGGCATGAAAAGGCTGCTCACACTGCTGTCCAGCCTGTCTTTTTTATCTAATACTGGAGATACCATTAGTACAGAGGTAAGAAGAGGCTGCTCACACTGCGTTTCACCCTGTCTTTCTGATCTAATACTGGAGATACCTTTAGTGCAGAGGCATGAAGAGGCTGCTCATACTGCTGTCCAGCCTGTCTTTTTTATTTAATACTGGAGATACCATTAGTACAGAGGTAAGAAGTGGCTGCTCACACTGCTGTCCAGTCTGTCTATTTGATCTAATACTGGATATACCATTAGGGCAGAGGTAAGAAGAGACTGCTCACACTATATAGTATACCTTGTCTCCAGATCATTGCATTGGAGCTTCCTACCACTCATGATCACTGGAACCTGCCCTGTTAACACTCTAAAGCGGGGGCTTTACACGCTGCGACATCACTAGTATCGGCTGGCGATGTCAAGCACGATAGCACCCGCCCCCGTCGTACGTGCGATATTGTGAGATCGCTGCTGTAGCGAACATTATCGCTACAACAGCATCACACGCACATACCTGCTCTGCGACGTCGCTCTGGCCAGCGAACCGCCTCCTTTCTAAGGGGGCAGTTCGTGCGGCGTCACAGCGACGTCACACGGCAGGCGTCCAATAGAAGCGGAGGGGCGGAGATGAGCGGGACATAACATCCCGCCCACCTCCTTCCTTCCGCATTGCCGGTGGAGGCAACATTGCTAATAAACAGAAAACGTTTTTTTGTTTTAGAAAGACCTCTCCTCTGCAAACGATTTTGACCGCTTTTGCGATCGTTTAAGGTCGCTCATAAGTGTCACACACTGCGATATTGCTAATGATGCCGGATGTCCGCCACAAACACAGTGATCCCGACGATAATTCATTAACGATATTGTAGCGCATAAAGTCCGCTTTAGACAGTTTTTTAACAAGGGTGCGACCATTTTAATTCTATAATGATTTTTTCCCTAGACAAAATGTTAGTTAAAATGATTTAGGAATTTATAAATTACATTTACTTTAGTTAAGCATTTTTGAAATTCCTGGAGAAAAAATTATTTGAACCTAGGGCATCTACCACCTATCCAATGGAGTGTGATCACTAAGATCCTGAGTGGTCAGTAAAATGAGGGCTCCCAGCCTCCCCAGCACGCACGTGCTATAACATCAATTAGTAGTTTGAATTGAGCAGCAGTCATATATGTTATTTTTTTCTTTTTCAGCCATTCTGTTATAGATTTGCTGGTGTGCTTGGATCATTATTCTGTTGCATGGCTCAGATTTGGCCAACCTTTGGCTTTTGGAGAGATTTGACGCTAGAACATTTTGTACACAGAGGAGTTCATAGTCAACTCAATGAGTGTAAGGTGCCCATGTCCTGTTTCTAGAAGCCCAAATCATCACACGTCTACCAGCATGTTTGACAGTTGGTATGAAGTATTTGTGCTGGTATGCAGTTTGCTTTTCTCCAAATGTGCCGCAAATTAAACATTTCCTCTTTTGGTCTCGTCTATCGAAAGGACATTGTTCAGAATTGATGATTTGTTCAGATGCAACTTTGCAAACTTTATCGAGTAGCCATATTCCTTTTAGAAAGAGGAGGCTTTCTCCTGGCAACCATTCCAAACAAGCCATACTTCTTCATTCTTTTTCTAATTGTATTGGCATGGACTTGAACATTTACCATGTCCACTGAAGCCTTCAGGGTCTTGTAGCTCTTAGGTTTTTTGCAAACTATACTTTCTGAATTTAGGGTGGATTTGTGGGACGTCTGCTCTTCCACATGTGAATCATTTTTCTCTCTTTAAAATAATGAACTCCAAATTGTTTGCAAAATGACCTTATAATGCTTCCCTGATTGATAGGCAAGCAATCATTGCTTCTTCCTTGGCATTATATTAACACTTGTTGTTGAACAGTTAATTCATGGCCTTAAGCCTGCTTTACACGAGACGACTGATTATGCGATAGCACGATCGATCGTACCTGCCCCCGTCGATTTGCGTCACGGGCAATTAGTTGCCCGTGGCGCACAAACTCATTTAACCACCGTCACACATACTTACCTTCCGGACGACCTCGCTGTGGGCGACGAATGTCCACTTCCTGGAGTGGGAGGGACGTTCGGCGTCACAGCGACGTCACACGGCAGGCGTCCAATAGAAGCGGAGGGGCGGAGATGAGCGGGACATAACATCCCGCCCACCTCCTTCCTTCCGCATTGCCGGTGGAGGCAGGTAAGGAGATGTTCGTCGCTCATGCGGTGTCACACACAGCGATGGAACGATGAACAACATCGCTAATAAACAGAAAACGTTTTTTGTTTTAGAAAGACCTCTCCTCCGGAAACGATTTTGACCGCTTTTGCGATCGTTTAAGGTCGCTCATAAGTGTCACACACTGCGATATTGCTAATGACGCCGGATGTCCGTCACAAACACCGTGATCCCGACGATAATTCATTAACGATATTGTAGCGTGTAAAGCCCGCTTTAGACAGTTTTTTAACAAGGGTGCGACCATTTTAATTCTATAATGATTTTTTCCCTAGACAAAATGTTAGTTAAAATGATTTAGGAATTTATAAATTACATTTACTTTAGTTAAGCATTTTTGAAATTCCTGGAGAAAAAATTATTTGAACCTAGGGCATCTACCACCTATCCATTGGAGGTGTGATCACTAAGATCCTGAGTGGTCAGTAAAATGAGGGCTCCCAGCCTCCCCAGCACGCACGTGCTATAACATCAATTAGTAGTTTGAATTGAGCAGCAGTCATATATGTTATTTACTACTCCTTACAAAATCTATGTGATTTTACACCACATCTATTCAAAGCCTTCTTTGCATGAGTCAAAAACAAAGTGCTGAGCACATATGTCCTCTTCTCAGTGGACAAGATGAATGAATACCCATCAGTGGATTCTTATTTTCCAGAGATTTGGCATCCTAGTGGTTAGCAATGTTCATGTTGCCAATAGAAATAGTGATAAGCAAAGGCATAGCTAAAATCACTGGACCCCATCTCAAATGTTTGAAAAGGCTGTCAGCTTTTACATTTTGGTGCAGGCTTTTGCAGTCATGGGAAAAATCAAGTACGCTCTCTATCAATTCAATGGTTTTCCATATGAGGACATGCGAAAAAGAAAAAAATCTGGTCATTAGAAGATCTTAAAATTGGGTAAATACAACCTCCGATGAACAACACATACCTAAAGGGTACTTTACACGAGACGATCTATCGTGCGATAGATCGTCGGGGTCACGTTTTTTGTGACGCACATCCGGCATCGCTTGCGACGTCGGACTGTGTGACACCTCCGAGCGATGCAGTATCGCTAACAAATCGTGAGTCGTGTACTCGTCGCTCGGTTTCATAATCTCGTTTAATTAAAGTGGCGCCAGTTGGTCATCGTTCCTGGGTAAGCACACGCCGCTCCGTGTGACACCCCGGGATCGATGAACAGCAGCTTACCTCGGTCCCGCGGCACCCGCCGGCTATGTGGAAGGAAGGAGGTGGGCGGGATGTTTACGTCCCGCTCATCTACTCCCCTCCGCTTCTATTTGCCGCCCGCTGTGTGACATCGCTGTGACGTCGAACGTCCCTCCCCCTTCAGGAAGTGAATGTTCGCCGCCCACAGCGATGTCGCACAGCAGGTAAGTGCGTGTGACGGGGGTTAACGACTTTGTGCGCCACGGGCAACTAATTGCCCGTGACGCACAAACGACGGGGGCGGGTACGATCGATCGTGAAATTGCACGATAGATCGTACCGTGTAAAGCAGGCTTAATTGTCATTATTTGGGTAACAAAAACTCGGCCAACTTGCAAAAGCAGTGTGTGAAAAATGATGTATACCGCCATGAATCAATAGCTTGTAGAATCACTTTTAGCGTCAATAACTTGAAGTAATTATTTTCTGTACAACTTTACCAGTCTCTCATATTGTTTTGGAGGTATTTTGGCCCACTCTTCCTTACAATGTTGCTTAAGTTTGTGGGCATTTGCTTATGTACACAGTTCTCCTAAGGGTCAGCACTAGGACCATTATTACTCTATGGGGCCGCTCCCATGAGCGATTTTTTTCTCAGTCCTAATTGGACCGAGAAAACAATTGCAGCATGCTGCGGATGCAATGCAATCCTGTTTCACTCGCACCCATTCAAGTCTATTTCAAGTCTATGGGGGTGAGAGATCGTCACACTGCACTCACATTACAGCAGAGTGCAGTGCGATTCTCGCATCAGCCGGCAACGGAGGTGATGGGGAGATAAATCCCTCCCTGTCCTCCGCAGCGCCGGCTCTCCCCTCCGCAACTGTAGTCCAATCGCATGATTGGACCACAGTCGCATGACACTCTGCTGATGCTGTGCTGCAAGCGTGAGCTAAGTGTCATGCGAGGATTCGCATTAATCCCGTGTGGCCCCAGCCTAAGGCTTCTGCCACACTCACGTGAAATTCACGCACGTGCCGAGAGACACGTATTTTCCCTGCGTGTTGAGTGCAGGTAAGTACGTGTCTCTGGTACGTGCGTGACACGTGTGTTCTACGTGTGCTATCCGCGATAGCACACGTAGAACCGGTAATTATTATACTCACCTGGTCCTTCCTGATGTCCGCGCTGCTGTCCGTGGTGCTGATCCTCGGTCTCCAGCCCTCCCGTCTACCCGCTGCTGCTGCTGCCAGGCAGTGAAGTGAATATTCAATGAGAATAATGAGCGGCGGTCGGCAGCAAGAGGCAGCAGCGGCAGAGACAGGAGGGCTGGAGAAGGTGAGTTAATGTTTTGTTTTTTTTTCACTGACATGTGTGTTTTCTCCGGCGCGTGTCACACGGGACCACATCCACACTACACCCGTGTGGTACGGGTGCGGGCCGTGTGACACCCGTGCTGCCGGTGAAAAAACGGACATGTCAGCGCTTTGAAAAACGCACACACGTACAAACGCACACGGACACACGTTCCGTGTGGTTTTACGTGTGTGTGCCTGCTACCATAGGGTAGCATTGCTGTACGTGTCTCCGTGCCGCCAGTACGTGTAAAAAATGACAAACACGTGCCGGCGGCACGGATGTGTGGCGCTAGCCTAAGGTTGTGCCACAGCATTTCAATTGCGTTAAGGTCCGAACTGTGACTGAGCCATTGCAACAAATTGATTTTTTTCTTTTTCAGCCATTCTGTTATAGATTTGCTGGTGTGCTTGGATCATTATTCTGTTGCATGGCTCAGTTTTGGCCAACCTTTGGCTTTTGGAGAGATTTGACGCTAGAACATTTTGTACACAGAGGAGTTCATAGTCAACTCAATGAGTGTAAGGTGCCCATGTCCTGTTTCTAGTAGCTCAAATCATCACACGTCTACCAGCATGTTTGACAGTTGGTATGAAGTATTTGTGCTGGTATGCAGTTTGCTTTTCTCCAAATGTGCCGCAAATTAAACATTTCCTCTTTTGGTCTCGTCTATCAAAAGGACATTGTTCAGAATTGATGATTTGTTCAGATGCAACTTTGCAAACTTTATCGAGTAGCCATATTCCTTTTAGAAAGAGGAGGCTTTCTCCTGGCAACCATTCCAAACAAGCCATACTTCTTCATTCTTTTTCTAATTGTATTGGCATGGACTTGAACATTTACCATGTCCACTGAAGCCTTCAGAGTCTTGTAGCTCTTAGGTTTTTTGCAAACTATACTTTCTGAATTTAGGGTGGATTTGTGGGACGTCTGCTCTTCCACATGTGAATCATTTTTCTCTCTTTAAAATAATGAACTCCAAATTGTTTGCAAAATGACCTTATAATGCTTCCCTGATTGATAGGCAAGCAATCATTGCTTCTTCCTTGGCATTATATTAAGACTTGTTGTTGAACAGTTAATTCATGGCCTTAAACCTGCTTTACACGAGACGAGTGATTGTGCGATAGCACGATCGATCGTACCTGCCCCCGTCGATTTGCGTCACGGGCAATTAGTTGCCCGTGGCGCACAAACTCATTTAACCACTGTCACACATACTTACCTTCCGGACGACCTCGCTGTGGGCGACGAATGTCCACTTCCTGGAGTGGGAGGGACGTTCGGCGTCACAGCGACGTCACACAGCAGCCGGCCAATAGAAGCGGAGGGGCGAAGATGAGCGGGATGTAAACATCCTGCCCACCTCCTTCCTTCCATTAAGCCGTCGGGTGCCGCGGGAGGCAGGTAAAGTTGCTATTCATCGTTCCCGTTGTGTCACACGGAGCAACGTGTGATGCCACGGAAACGATGAACAACCGCCGCCATTTTAATTAAACAATTTTATGAAACCTAGCGACGAGTACACGACTGACGATTTGTTAGCGATACTGCGTCTCTAGGAGGTGTTACACGAGACGATGTCGTGTACGATGCCGGATGTGCGTCACGAAAACCGTGACCCCGACGATGCATCGCACGATTAGTCGTCTCATGTAAAGCCCGCTTTAGATTAGCATGACATACAGTAGCTGCTGCTTACCCTCTTAATTCCAATTCAATTAATAGCAGCAAGGGTGTACTTCATTTTTCACACGCATTTTGACCTACTTTTTGCTAAATTAATGATAAGTCATGTGTTGTTCATCTGAGATTATATTTACCTAACTTTAAGATTTTCTAAGGACAAAACCTTTTGGTTTGTTTGTTTTTTTAATGTCCTGTATAAAGCTGTTGAATTCATAGAGGGTGTACTTAGTTTTTTCTCTTTACTGTATATAGGAACACGAAAGCAGATTTTTGGGATTTTTTTTATATTTGAAGCTAATAAATGTTGCACCAGCTAGTATGCTTATGTTCGAGTGCTTATTCCAGAGCAGCAAAGACCAACCTGGATTTTTGAACTAGCAAAGCAGTAGTTCTATAGCTACAATGAAGATATGTAAGCCAGAACACATACAGTATAAGGTGTACCAAGCTTGGAGTGTTAGTGTGGCTCAGTCCATTACATTTCTTCCAAGTTCATGTCAGTATTGGGGAATGTGTTTCTTTTTTATAATTAAAATGAAGAAAAGTTTCTAATTTTAGTAGTTTTCTGTTACACATTAGAGACTAGCAGTGTCTGTCATCTGACACTGATTAGGGTAGACATTTCCCTGGGAGAGCCTTGTGCTCTTACTGTGTCAGTGAGCAGAGCACAGCAGAATACTATATAGACACATATATGTATGTGTGTGTATATATATTTATATATATATATATACAGTGGAACCTTGGATTACGAGCATAATTGGTTCCGGCAGTGTGCTCTTAAACCAAGTTACTCTTATGTCAAAGCAAATTTTCCCATATGAAAGAATTGAGACACAGACAACTTACTGTATTTATACAAACTTATTACAGTATTTCAAAATAATGTACTGTGTTCATATAAAACTATTACAGTACACTAATACAAAATACTGTTCAGTACAGTAAAAGTCTATAAAACAAAATATAGTTTAGCTTACAATAGAATTGTTGGTGTGCGGGAGGTACAATACAAGCTATATGCTGTACTGGTTATCAATAAGAAAGTACAATACTGTATCCACAAATGCAAATTGATAGATATGCTACAGTGCTGGCCAAAAGTATTGGCACCCCTGCAATTCTGTCAGATAATACTCAGTTTCTTCTTGAAAATGATTGCAATCACAAATTCTTTGGTATTATTATCTTCATTTATTTTGCTTGCAATGAAAAAACACAAAAGAGAATGAAACAAAAATCAAATCATTAATCATTTCGCACAAAACTCCAAAAATGGACCAGACAAAAGTATTGCAACCCTTAGGCGGGCTTTGCACGTTGCGACATCGCAAGCCGATGCTGCGATGTCGTATGCGATAGTCCCCGCCCCCGTCGCAGGTACGATATCGTGTGATAGCTGGCGTAGCGAAAATTATCGCTACGCCAGCTTCACATGCACTCACCTGCCCTGCGACCGTCGCTCTGGCCGGCGACCCGCCTCCTTCCTAAGGGGGCGGGTCGTGCGGCGTCATAGTGACGTCACACGGCAGGCGGCCAATAGTGGCGGAGGAGCGGAGATGAGCAGGATGTAAACATCCTGCCCACCTCCTTCCTTCCACATTGTGGCCGGCGGCAGGTAAGGAGATGTTCCTCGCTCCTGCGGCTTCATACACAGCGATGTGTGCTGCCGCAGGAGCGAGGAACAACATCGTACCTCTCGCTGCACCGGCATTATGGAAATGTCGGAGGCTGCAACGATGATAAGATAACGACGCTTTTGCGCTCGTTCATCGTATCATCTAGGATTTACACACTACGACATCGCAAGTGACGCCGGATTGACCCCACCTGCGATGTCGTAGTGTGTAAAGCCGCCCTTAGCCTAATACTTGGTTGCACGAACTTTAGCTAAAATAACTGCGAACAACCGCTTCCGGTAACCATCAAAGAGTTTCTTACAATGCTCTGCTGGAATTTTAGACCATTCTTCTTTGAAAAACTGCTCCAGGTCCCTGAGATTTGAAGGGTGCCTTCTCCAAACTGCCATTTTGAGATCTCTCCACAGGTGTTCTATGGGATTCAGGTCTGGACTCATTACTGGCCACTATAGTAGTCTCCAGTGCTTTCTATCAAACCATTTTTTAGTGCTTTTTGAAGTGTGTTTTGGGTCATTGTCCTGCTGGAAGACCCATGACCTCTGAGGAAGACCCAGCTTTCTCACACTGGGCCCTACATTATGCTGCAAAATTTGTTGGTAGTCTTCAGACTTCATAATGCCATGCACACGGTCAAGCAGTCCAGTGCCAGAGGCAGCAAAGCAACCCCAAAACATCAGGGAACCTCCGCCATGTTTGACTGTAATGACCGTGTTCTTTTCTTTGAATGCCCCTTTTTTTTCCTGTAAACACGATGTTGATGGCTTTTCCCAAAAAGCTCTACTTTTGTCTCATCTGACCAGAGAACATTCTTCCAAAACGTTTTAGGCTTTCTCAGGTAAGTTTTGGCAAACTCCAGCCTGGCTTTTTAATGTCTCGGGGTAAGAAGTTCCTGGGTATCCTACCATACAGTCCCTTTTCATTCAGACGCCGACGGATAGTACAGGTTGACACTGTTGTACCCTCGGACTGCAGGGCAGCTTGAACTTGTTTGGATGTTAGTCGAGGTTCTTTATCCACCATCCGCACAATCTTGCATTACAATCTCTCATCAATTTTTCTTTTCCTTCCACATCTAGGGAGGTTAGCCACAGTGCCATGGGCTTTAAACGTCTTGATGACACTGTGCACCATAGACACAGGAACTTTCAGGTCTTTAGAGATAGATTTGTATTCTTGAGATTGTTCATGCTTCCTCACAATTTGGATTCTCAAGTCCTCAGACAGTTCTTTGGTCTTCTTTCTTTTCTCCATGTTCAATGTGGTACACACAAGGACACAGGACAGAGGTTGAGTCAACTTTAATCCATATCAACTGGCTGCAAGTGTGATTTAGTTATTGCCAACACCTGTTAGGTGCCACAGGTAAGTTACAGGTGCTGTTAATTACACAAATTAGAGAAGCATCACATGATTTTTCAAATAGTGCCAATACTTTTGTCCACCCCCTTTTTATGTTTGGTGTGGAATTATATCCAATTTGGCTTTATGACAAATTTTTATTTTTTTTTTCATTGAAGACAAATGAATTGAAAATAATAATACCAAAGAATTTGTGATTGCAATCACTTTCAAGAAGAAACTGAGTATTATCTGACAAAATTGCAGGGATGCCAATACTTTTGGCCAGCACTGTATATAGTATATACTGTACTGTACAATGGTATACTGTATACAGTACATATGTATAGAAGGTTACCTCCAGAGCGGGTCAAAGCGTGGTGAAAGGACGGAACCAAAAGTGTGCTCAGTGAGTATTTGCTCTTCTTGCAAAGCATTGCTCTTAAACCAAGTTACACATTTGTAAAAAGCTTTGCTTAGCTTGCAAAACGCTCTCAAACCAAGTTACTCTTAATCCAAGGTTCCACTGTGTGTGTGTATATATATATATATATATATATATATATATATATATATATATATATATATATATATACAGTGCCTACAAGTAGTATTCAACCCCCTGCAGATTTAGCAGGTTTACACATTCGGAATTAACTTGGCATTGTGACATTTGGACTGTAGATCAGCCTGGAAGTGTGAAATGCACTGCAGCAAAAAAGAATGTTATTTCTTTTTTTTTTTTTTTTTTTTTTTTTTAAATTGTGAAAAGTTTATTCAGAGGGTCATTTATTATTCAACCCCTCAAACCACCAGAATTCTGTTTGGTTCCCCTAAAGTATTAAGAAGTATTTCAGGCACAAAGAACAATGAGCTTCACATGTTTGGATTAATTATCTCTTTTTCCAGCCTTTTCTGACTAATTAAGACCCTCCCCAAACTTGTGAACAGCACTCATACATGGTCAACATGGGAAAGACAAAAAAGCATTCCAAGGCCATCAGAGACAAGATCGTGGAGGGTCACAAGGCTGGCAAGGGGCACAAAACCCTTTCCAAGGAGTTGGGCCTACCTGTCTCCACTGTTGGGAGCATCATCCGGAAGTGGAAGGCTTATGGAACTACTGTTAGCCTTCCACGTCCTGGACAGCCTTTGAAAGTTTCCTCCCGTGCCGAGGCCAGGCTTGTCCGAAGAGTCAAGGCTAACCCAAGGACAACAAGGAAGGAGCTCCGGGAAGATCTCATGGCAGTGGGGACATTGGTTTCAGTCAATACCATAAGTAACGTACTCCACCGCAATGGTCTCCGTTCCAGACGAGCCCTTAAGGTACCTTTACTTTCAAAATGTCATGTCAAGGCTCGTCTACAGTTTGCTCATGATCACTTGGAGGACTCTGAGACGGACTGGTTCGAGGTTCTCTGGTCTGATGAGACCAAGATCGAGATCTTTGGTGCCAACCACACACGTGACGTTTGGAGACTGGATGGCACTGCATACGACCCCAAGAATACCAACCCTACAGTCAAGCATGGTGGTGGCAGCATCATGCTGTGGGGCTGTTTCTCAGCCAAGGGGCCTGGCCATCTGGTCCGCATCCATGGGAAGATGGATAGCACGGCCTACCTGGAGATTTTGGCCAAGAACCTCCGCTCCTCCATCAAGGATCTTAAGATGGGTCATCATTTCATCTTCCAACAAGACAATGACCCAAAGCACACAGCCAAGAAAACCAAGGCCTGGTTCAAGAGGGAAAAAATCAAGATGTTGCAGTGGCCTAGTCAGTCTCCTGACCTTAACCCAATTGAAAACTTGTGGAAGGAGCTCAAGATTAAAGTCCACATGAGACACCCAAAGAACCTAGATAACTTGGAGAAGATCTGCATGGAGGAGTGGGCCAAGATAACTCCAGAGACCTGTGCCGGCCTGATCAGGTCTTATGAAAGACGATTATTAGCTGTAATTGCAAACAAGGGTTATTCCACAAAATATTAAACCTAGGGGTTGAATAATAATTGACCCACACTTTTATGTTGAAAATTTATTAAAATTTAACTGAGCAACATAACTTGTTGGTTTGTAAGATTTATGCATCTGTTAATAAATCCTGCTCTTGTTTGAAGTTTGCAGGCTCTAACTTATTTGCATCTTATCAAACCTGCTAAATCTGCAGGGGGTTGAATACTACTTGTAGGCACTGTATATATATATACATACTGTGTGATACACAGTACAGACAAGTTTGGATACACCTTCTCATTCCAAGAGTTTTCTTTATTTTAATGACTCTAAAAAAGCAGCATGTGCATAGCAAGTCACGATTCTCATGGACTTTGCTGGCATGCGTTTTTCCCTGCAGTATTGATTAAAATCTGCAATAAAAAAAGCATGAAAAAAGCAACGTATTCACATATCCTAATTGCAATACATTTCTTGGAGAAAATCTTTGTTTTCTGGAACAATTACAAGGGTGGCAAAACTTTCGCACATCGTGGTATACTGTATATGCTACATTATTGTTTAAACTACAGAGCAAAACTATAAGATATGCCCATAATAACAAGCATAGTGATGTCAACTAATTCCTCCTGAAGTCAGACCAATCTTTTATGATTGTGCATCTATCATATTTTTGCATTATTCAAACAGTAGATCTCACTATATGAAACTTTTTCCTGTTAGGGGGAAGTGTGATGGTTGTCCCCTTCCTACAGTCTGTACTTCTTTCTTAGTTTGCAGGCAAATCTTCAGAAATTCCCAGTCCTCAAATAATCCAAAATGTATAGAAATAGAAGATTGGGCACATCTCCAGTTTATTTTTCTGTATTCTTTACCTCATCTCTAAACCATATGCAGCTGGCTACCTAAAGAGACTGTTTTTTGTTTTGTTTTGTTTTTTAAATGAGAGATACACTTTAAAGGGATAGTTCACTACTCGGATAGCCCCTTCTCAATCACCTCATTTGCCCCCGTTAAAATAAAACCTCTTCTACTCACTCCTGGCACTGTTCCAGCGATGTTGGCACTCACTCTCCCGGGGCTCATGTTGTTACGTCACGTGAGCACTTTGAACAATCAGCACTGGCTTCACTCTCTCTGCCTTTGGCCATGTCAAACATGAAGAGGAAGTGAGCGGCCAGCCTCAACTCTGACTTAGGGCTCACTCACACGAACGATAATTTTGTCTTAGAAGATTGATTACCATGGTAATGACTCTTGGCTCAAACTCTGATCTGAGTTTGAGCCGAGTGTTCATTTACTATGACCTGATTCTCTTGCATGAGATACTCGTATCACAGGTGCAGAGAAGACAGAGAACTTAATTTCTCTATCTTCTCCATTCTCTGTGTCCGCATTTTACACACAACCATAGATTTGAATGGGTGAGCGCTGTGCAATATACGCTGCCAATCACAGCATGTGATGGTCGGCCCTTAGTATAACATTGGTCCAAAGGCTAGCTGATAATATGTTGGATAGCCGTCATCCATTTTATATGCTCATGTGAGCGTTGCCTTACTCTTGATGTTTGTTTCATCGAAAGGCGGGGAGAGGGAATGCAACACTGATTGGGCTCACCGGTTGTTTGGCGGAACAATGTCACTTGTGTCCGAAGAGAGTGAGTGCTGACACTGCGTGAACAGCGTCACCAGCAAAGGTGAGTATAAGCACTGTTATTTTAATGGGGGCAAATATATTGACTAAGAGGTTGTCCGATTATTGTACAACCCCTTTAAAGGAAATCTGTCGCCATGATCTCACTTCAAAAACTATTTATATGTGCAAGTAGCTGTTTTAAAGACAAGTCCATCAGTACTGTTACATGGCCAGTCTGTTCCTCCATTACTGTGGAATGTGTTTTTGAATTTATATGTAAATTAGGCTGAATGATTCTGGTAGAGCTGAGGACTCTGTCACTCCAGCTCTATTTCCCGCTTAGCACCACCTCCTCCTGTGTGATTGCCAGCCTCTATGCTGGGTGACTTCAGGCAAAGGAGACTCTAGTCTTGCATGAGTAGGCAGCGCTGGACGGGCAGTAGAGCTGGAGGGACATAGTGTATATCAGTTCAAATGCTAGTTCCTGAGTAATGGAGGAATGGACTGACCATGTAATGGTGTTGTTAGACTTGTCTTTGAAAGAGCTACAGATGCATATACATAGTTTTAGGTGTAAAATCCTGATGACAAATAGCCTTAAGTGATAAACGGTAAGGTTTTGCACACTATTTACTACATTTTTAGGTAAAGGTATATAAAAGACAAGGACTTAATAACAATCTAGCAATGGGTCATCCACTGGCGCACTTAGTAACACAGCCTCCGGAATTACCTAGAGCCAACACAGCTATGATGGATCTGTCTTCAAATGAATCTTAACTAATTCAGACAGATCTTAATTTATAGGAGTTTGGGTCCTGTGCGGATTTTTATTAGCTGAAAAAAGAAATCAATCTCTGACATTCTTATCATTATAATACTTGAAACCTTGAGGCAAGTAAAAGCATTTCCTCGAGGTGACTATTCACCTTATATACCTGTCAGCTGGTGAGCTTGTTCAGATACCAGCTGCTCCACCTCACCTCCATACTTTCAACAACAGCTGTTTAGTGTGTACGTTGGGACACCATTATGCTTAATACAAGTCTTACATGGGCAGCCGGCTTATTAAGATTGGTGGGTTTGCCTGACATATAATGTACACAAAAAACCTGAGCTGAAACAATGTTCAGTAAACATGCAACATTAAGCATGTGAATTGCAGCCTTAAGACTAGAAAAAAACCAAAGAGAAAATTGCATGAAAAATACCCTGACTATAAATAAATAAATTGCAAGTGCTTAATAACAGGGTACTTAGTGTATATATTTTTGCAAAAAGGTAAAAAGCTGTCTCACCTCGTCAAGGTGTACCCATCTGAGACAGTCCCTAACCTACTGAAGTTAAAAACATTATCAATACCTGACTTGTGTCATGTCAAACTCCAATATGAATGGTGGCAAGTGGTCAGCTGTGTCCCAGATTAAATACACAGTGAAGTGAGACGCAATTAGTTGTTCAGTCTCAGTATTAGGAGGGCTGCGCCCCCAACTTGCAAAAAAGCAAGATAACATACAAAAAACACAAAAAACCTGAGCTGAAACAATGTTCAGTAAACATGCAACATTAAGCATGTGAATTGCAGCCTTAAGACTAGAAAAAAAAAAAAATCCCTCCTAATACTGAGACTGAACAACTAATTGCGTCTCACTTCACTGTGTATTTAATCTGGGACACAGCTGACCACTTGCCACCATTCATATTGGAGTTTGACATGACACAAGCCAGGTATTGATAATGTTTTTAACTTCAGTAGGTTAGGGACTGTCTCAGATGGGTACACCTTGACGAGGTGAGACAGCTTTTTACCTTTTTGCAAAAATATATACACTAAGTACCCTGTTATTAAGCACTTGCAATTTATTTATTTATAGTCAGGGTATTTTTCATGCAATTTTCTCTTTTTTTTTTTTTTTTTTTTTCTGTCATATAATGTGTATGGCTAGCTTAATGGGGTATCTGCTACTTTAAAAGTCAACCTTAATGGGTCCAGAGTGATGTAATAAATAAAAAATACCTATACCTACTAGTTCGGGGCCACGGCTGTATATTTGGTCCTGTGTACCCTGCTAGTGTCCTGTCATCAACATTGGCCAGGAGGTGTCACATGACCTCTGCAGCAGTCAGAGACCACCTATCAGTTGCAGCCTTCACAATGTGTCTGAGCAGGAAGAAAGCTGTACTGTGATTCACCCCAGAGTGAAGGATCAGCGGGAGGTGAGAATACGGTGTTTTTATCATTTCTTAGACCAGCTACAGCCTCTTAAGCTTAATATTTAAAGTAGTGAACAACCCCTTTAATTTTTTTGCTAGGAAGAAATGTTATTAATCCACATTAAGGTAAGGCCTCTTTCACACGTCAGTAAAAAACAGACATTTTTCACTGACGTGTAAAAAACGCATATGTCCCTCCGTGTTCCGTGATTCACGGCACACGTGGGTTGTCCATGTGCTATCCATGATCCGTACTCCTTGATCCGTGATTGCACATGGATGTATACTTACCTGTCCCCGCTCCTGCTGTCCGTGGTACTGAACTCTTCAGCTCTGCTGTGTTTCCGCCTCTGCTGCAGCTATTTCTGGGTCAGCTGTGGCTGCATACATGAATATACATGAGAATAAGCAGCCGTCTCTGAGGCCGGAGACAAGCAGCCCTGGAAAAGGTAACTTAAAAATGCTTTTTATTTTCAATGTATGTGTTTTTCTGGTACATGTTTCACGGATCACACCATAGTGTGGTCCGTGGGACATCAGTGATGCCAGAAAAAATGGACATGTCTCCGTGCAGAGTACATAGACACGCCTGTATGCTGCACGGAGACACAGTCAGTGAAAAATCACTGATGTGTGCTCAGACCCATTGATTATAAATTGGGTCTGCATATGTCCATGATTCTGGTACGTATAAAAATTAGCACATACGCACCAGAATCACTGACGTGTGAAAGAGGCCTAAAGTAGACCTAGAATGAGCATATCATATGTTATATTACTCATAGGGAAACCTTATATTCCATGAAGAATTGGAGACATCTATCTCCTCTTTTTTCTTATTTCAAGAGAGATATCTAATTTTTCCTGTCAATCCTTTTGAAGACCCATCACATAAGACATCCGCATTTAAAGGGGGCTTTACACGCAGCAATATCGCTAGCGAGTGTACCCGACCCCGTCGTTTGTGCGTCACGGGCAAATCGCTGCCCGTGGCGCACAATATCGTTAGGAGCCGTCACACGGACTTACCTGCCTAGCAACGTCGCTGTGGCCAGCGAACCGCCTCCTTTCTAACGGGGCAGTTTGTGCGGTGTCACTAAGCGGCCGGCCAATAGAAGCAAAGGGGCGGAGATGAGCGGCCATAACATCCCGCCCACCTCCTTCCTTCCTCATTGCCGGCGGCCGCAGGTTAGCTGTAGTTCGTCGTTCCCGAGGTGTCACACATAGCGATGTGTGCTGCCTCGGGAACGACGAACAACCTGCATCCTTAACAATGAACGATTTTTTGAAAATGAACGACGTGTCAACAATGGACGATTTGGTGAGTATTTTCCATCGTTACCGGTCGCTCGTTGGTGTCACACACAACGACGTCGCTAACAATGCCGGATGTGCGTCACGGAATCCGTGACCCCGGCGATATATCGTTAGATACGTCGTTGCGTGTAACGGGGCCTTAACCCTTGGGGAGGTAGAGAAAGACGGAGAAAAGTACTGTCTACTTCAGTTTTTACTTTTTTTTATTTATTACTCTGCTTTTCTAGAGATTAGTGATAGAAAATGTGTTATCTCAGGAACTGATGTTCCGCAATAACACAATGTGATCAATTGTGTAGCACAAATATAAAGACTATTCTGTATTATGTAGGTAGATATATCACCTAAACAGCAGATGTCCTGTCCGGTCAAACACCGGGCATGTATCCGCAGCACAAGCAATATCTTTTGAGAACTCCCGTTACCCTTTTATTTGAAGCACATTACAGCGACACTGGCAATAACTTGGCATCATCCATCACTTTCATTTCTTCAGACCACTCACAGGGCGCAGTGTCAATCTGAGCCAGCACTTGCAGATAAATGTTAGCAGGTCATCAGCCTGGTCATGCTAATACTAATCCTTTTCTCTTGGCTTACAAACAGAGCAACAAATGGGTGACTGAAACCATCCATAAAGAAGGAGAGCGGGAAACAACGTTTTGGAAATGTTCCTGCTCTTGTTATTACTTTATGTAATTTCTGCCTTCTCTGACACTTGCTTGAAAAGCAAATGTCAAGGTTTTAGAATCCATATTCAAGAATTTGGAAGTTTAGTATTTGACTTATACTGGAGATGGTGTGAATTGAATCATAGGGCCCAGTCCAGCAACCACATGAGTAATCTGTAGTCGCCAGACGTGACTTCTACGCACCTCTTACCTGCCAATATCCACAGCTCTTTTCTTGATTAGCCGGCCGGGTGTGACATCAGATGGGTGCTGCAATGATGATGTTGTGCCAGGCAAGCTAATGAAAAGTGGAGTCAGAAATACCATCTGGCAAGAGGCGATTTGCATTGCTCCCATTCCTGTGGTGACAGATGTGGCAAACTGACGTGGCCACTGGTCAGGTGAATCAATGCACAGTATCTCTAATAGATGCCCATTAACTATAGGTTTTGCTACCCCCCTCCCCCCTCCGCCTTGTCAGTGTTTTTCTGAAAGTTCTTACTTAGATTTAAATGTCAATTTATAGTAAACTTAATCAGCAGAAGATTATCACCACAGGACTAGTAAACCCGCTGACATGTTATTCATGAGCTTTCTATAATTCTGCCCTACCACTAATTGGGAGCTTTTTGTGTATACGCTACATGGACAGAAAACTGACAATCATTGGTTTGGGCAGGGTCATACTGAGCTCAACATTCAGAGAATTGCTAGATCTGCAGCAGATAAGACAACTACTTTATCAAAATAACAGCAACCAGCTCAGTACTCAGGTCACAATCAAGATCAATAGAGCAGCTCACTAACTGCAGCAAAGGGCAGGTAACATTTTGTATTTCTATGTGGGGAATAGGGTAAACATCCCCATACCCACAAAAAATAGAGTGCCATAGCCATATCATGTATTTTAGGAAAAAGCTTCTTATATCTTATTGGTTAGTCATTCAAATTGTAATAGTAAGGATTGTTTAAAATTAACCATGAAATGCTTTCTATGATGAAGAAAATGGTCATGCACAAGGGCCCTTTCACACACCAGTTTTTTGTCCATCAGTCACAATCCGTTGCATTCTGAAAAAAACGGATCCAGCGAGTGATACCGCTGAATCCATTTTTTTCTCATTGACTTGTATTATTGACGGATTGTGAAGGATGGCCTCACATTTCATCCGTTGTTTGACGTATCTGTCGAAAAATGTTTGTCTGTCGGACGGAGACGACGTCCATAGTAACGTTTTTTGTGTGTGTCGAAAAAACAGACGGCGATTAATCCGTCGCCATCCGTCCTTTGGTAGAATGGAAGCCTATGGGTGCAGTATTCATCCTAATCCGTCTCTCTCTATCTCGTCCAGGAGATAGGTTTTCAATGCTAAATAACGCTTGGCTAGGAAAAAATGGTACAATGGATCCATTTTTAAAATGGATCCGACACATCAGTTTTTCCACAAACTGCGATGGATCCGTCGATCCACCTAGCCAACGGATTGTGACTGATGGCAAAAAAATGATGTGTGAAAGGGGACTAAGAAGATAAAATCCTTTTTGAGACTGCTTATTTTCACATACTAAAATGATCTAAACTGGGATAATAATTTCTTATTGTTAGGATAGACCATCAAAATCCGGCCAGTGGGGACCTATACCAGTTAGCTAACAACCAGTGCCTGGTGTATGGAGCTGATACATTTCAACTCCGTTCACTGTGTATTGGCAGTTATCGGGTGCGTCGGTCACTTTAGAGTCCCTTTACCAAGACGGATGAGGGTCTTAGCAATCAGGCAATTATAACCTATTCTATGGATAGGCAAAACCCTTTTAAATTCAGACAATCCTTAATACAGACCATATAAATGTTTAGTTCAAAATGTGCCAAGTATTCTTCAAGCTGCAGGGCCCGTAATGGTGGCTGCCAACAGCATTTTCATTGACTGGTAATTCCGAGCTCTGTATCAGAAAAATGGGGTTTGTCATTCCTAAAAATCGTTAAGTAATCATTAGAGAATTCTAGATCTATTTGAGCACTAAAACAAAATAAGATTAATGGACATTTCCATCTAAGATTTTCTGTGGCAATAGTAATTGACTGAATAAGGGCTCATTCACACATCAGTTTTTCTCGTATGATTACCATCCATGCTTTCCACGGATAATACTTGTACCTATGATAGTCTGTGGGGTAGTTCATATGTCCATTTTTTTTTCCACAGACCACATAAAATTGTGGACACATGTCCAATATTGATATGAGCGTAAGCTCAAACTAGCCCATGCAAGCCTATGTAAGCCCGCTCAGCAATCAGAAAGCACTGTGATGCCATCCGTGTGCTGTCCTTTTTCATAGACTGATTAATAGGATAATCTTAAAGAAACTCCACCAGTTCGCTTTTCATCTTAGAAAAACCGATGAAAGTATGATGGTAAAAAGTGACACACTGACCAAACTCTAATAAAGAACGCTGATTAAACTCAGACTGTTTTTAGTGTAAGATAATATGCAAATTTTCTCTTCAGAGAGGAGGAACTCTAGTCTCACCTATTGGAAGTAGCAATCCTAAAAGTCAATATCGACTCTTTAACAATCCTTATCATATGACTTAGGAGAAAAGCCAAACCAGAATGTCAATCTGCAAACTCGTGTTTCAGGGTGTTGCCTGTCATCAGGGCAAAACATGAGATCTGATTTGCCTGTATGAGAGACTTCTGACTGGGATCTAAGGAGTAACATTTCTCCTTGTGGAGAGTGACATGCCTGGCATACCAATGTAAGTAGGCCTATAAGCCGTGTAATGCTCCTCTGAGAAATTAGATATGCAAATTGCCTCTTTAACGTGTCTTGCCATATGACTTTGAATTAAAAAGATTGCATACAAGGAAAATCACTGACGTGTGAATGAGGTCTTAGTCTACATGTTTACCTCCCCCTTATACCAGTTTTCATGAAGGTCTTTTTAGATGGATCCACGTGGATCATGCCATGTATTAATGGCAAATCCCAAGGCCGTATGCCATGAGTTACTGTTTACACAGGAAGAATAATATGTAATAGGATCATATTAGAAACATTCTCTGGCATGGAATCCTGATCATTGTCCTAAACAATGCAATAATATAAGGATGGTTACAAAATTGCTCATAAAAAAAATCTAAAAATTCTCAATGTTAGAATGTCGGACCCTCGACAATAAACAGATTGCAAAATATTCCTCATTTTCCACACTCCTTAAATTGCCAATAAATAGTAATAATGAATCAATGTAGTCGCATAGTAACATCATTTAATCACTGTGTTTTTAGAGGCCTTAGATTGATATAACATTATGTCATAAATTAATTAACCAATTTTAGTAAGAGGTAATATAAAATTATTTAGTTAGAGTGTGAGTCGGAGTCAGTACAATTCTATCAACACCACCAATATTATTTCCAATTCTATGACTACGACTCCACAGCCCTGGAAAAAAAAAAAGAGTGTTTTTTCCAAGCACACATCAATCCTCAAGTTGTGTGAGGTATTGCAGGCCAGTCTTGTTCACTTCAATGAGGGTACACTCACAGTAGTATGCAAGAGAATCCTCCCGAGTTTACAAATGACACTCGGCTGAATCGCTGCTCCAAATTTAAGCCTAGTATCATTTTACTGTGATCCCATTTTCTCACATGCGAGAATCCACAGGTGTGGACGAGACAGAGAGCTTAATTTCTCCATCTTCTCCATTGTCTGTGTCCACGTAAATCGGAGTGCACTCAGTGTTTTGCACGCACCCATTTACTTGAATGGGTGCATGCCGTACGATACACACTGCCAATCACAGCATGCAGCGATTTTTTTTCTCATGACGACTTGTGCACTGCCCCATAATATGACATTGGTTGGAGTTCTATCCGACAAAACATCAGATAGCACTTGTATGATTTATACGCCATTGTGAGCGTACCCTGAAGCTGAGCCGCAATAATAGAGACAACCCATGAACAGGTGAGCTGTTTCTGAAAGAAAGCAGCCATGTTTTTTTATGTTTTTTAAGTCTTAGTCAATAGTCAATCCTTTTAATTCAAAATCAAGTTGCCTTGTAAAGTAATCTGACATAAAACAATTTCCAAAGTCATAGTTATATTCTTGCTAGATGCAGAGACTCCCTTGACTGGTCCCCTATAGTGATGAGCATGCTCCACCATGCTTGGGTGCTCACTACTTGTTAAGAGCAGTTGGATGCTCGGATGGGCGCGACTTGAGTACCCGAG
This sequence comes from Anomaloglossus baeobatrachus, assembly GCF_048569485.1. Taxonomy (NCBI): domain Eukaryota; kingdom Metazoa; phylum Chordata; class Amphibia; order Anura; family Aromobatidae; genus Anomaloglossus; species Anomaloglossus baeobatrachus. The sequence goes on from NC_134356.1 coordinate 429,994,925, forward strand.
TATAATGGAAGTCAATGGGGGACTCAAGTATTTTTGCCAGGAAATCTTCGGAAAAATGTTTGAGTTCTCCATTGACTTGCATTATACTCGCGCACTCAACTTGCGCCCATCCGAGCGTCCAACTGCTCTTGAGTACTGAGCAGTCGAGCATGGTAGCGCTCGCTCATCACTAGACCCCTGCTGATGTGTGTATGGTGTTCATGATGTAACCCAATGCATTCAGTTACTAATACAATATCAATATTTAGAACCAAACCACGTTATTATGTAATATTGGAATAATGATTGTTATTATTACAGCAACCATTTGTATAAATTCATATTAATTTGGTATAACTATTTACAAGTGTGCTTGACCTTTTAGTTTTTGTAAAAAAATATTAAAGAGTAGACAGGACAAACAGTGGAACAATGCTCCTGCTCGGAGGTTAATAGACAAGCTGCAGTGTGTTCTGCTCCTTCTGGACAGTGCACCTAGTTAATCCACCACTGACAGCGAAACAGTACCTCAGTTACCTGAGGCTGCCCATTTCCTATGTCATATAAGCTTCTTGCTAATTGAATGCCATGGGTCACATAACTATTCAGCTATGAATTACACATGATTAATTAATCATCTGCACAATTCTAGTCTGCAGAGACACAGGACAGCAACAGGAGTATGAGCAGTATAGGGTTCGCCACTTTCTGGCATAATTTTAGACATGAAGTAACCTGATATGGAATAACGTACAAAATGCTGAAATATAGCATTGTTAAGTTCAGACACATATTGAAGTATATACAGCTGCCCAAAATCTAGTATGACACTTACACATGTAAACACTAGACTAGATACAGTATGTCAGTTGCAGCATTCGTTGCTCCATCATTGGACTTACTCACCTGACTGCAGTTATGTCCGTTTCACAGCGCATGCGCAAATTGTCTGCATATGCCAGAGTGGTAGTCATGAGGGTAAATCATATGACAAACGCTCCATTCATGGTACCCTTGAGCAAAGAGAGAGAGTGAAGACATCTGGCAATGGTATTTCTGAAATCTAGTCTGAAAGTGGCAACGCCTTTAATATACATACAGTGCTCAACATTAAAATTACAACACCAAGAATGAAAAGTCGTGGAATTATGGAATAACTGGATCAATAGACATGTTAATAATGTGCAAATTATGAGAGAATAGAAACAACATTTTTAAAACATTAAATTAATTCAGTATCAAGTACAAGCACTATGTGCAGAAATGCACACAATGTCATGCTATCAATGAGCTTATTAATGTTTGTCTGAGGAATGTTCTACCATGTTAAATTCGCTTGGACACACAAATCATCAAGATCCACTGCTGCCAGCTCCCTTTGCAATTGCCGACTTTTAACTTCATAGATGTGCTCGATGAGAGACAAGTCCGGAGACACTTCAGGCCTTGGTAGCACATTTAGGCCACAGAGGCTGCTCAGAGTAACATTTATAGCCTGGAATTGGCATCATGAAAACGGCTTCTGGGACACTTTGGAGAAATGGCCGTACCACTAGTTCCATGTACCAAATCAGTAGTCTACCTGGAATGAAAACAAGAGGGGTCAGGCTACCAAAGATTATGCTACTCCACACCATAATCCTGGAAGTACTTGGGTTACGTTCCCTCTTCAAGGCCTTTCCCACTTGGTTTCCAGATGGAGACTGGAATGGAGCTATGGAGGCTGGAATAAAGGTGTATCCAGCAATGAGCCTCGCATTTGTCTTAGATGCAGTGATTGCTGGAGACCATGTGAGCAATAACACAATGGCATGCACAAGTTTGGGCACCCCTGGTCAAAATTACTTTTATTGTGAACAGTTAAGCAAATTCAAATTTAAATGATTTCTAAACGGCATAAAGTTAAAGATAACAAATTTCCTTTGTCTTTTAGGCAGAAAAAAAATATTTTCATCTTTTACATTTTAAAAATGACAGAAAGGAAAATGGATTGATGCAAAAGTTTGGACACTCTTGGTGATTTGAGGGCTTAGATAACATTGACCAAGATTTCAGACCTTAAAGAGAACCAACCACCAGAATTTTTCTATATCAACTAAAGGCAGTGCCATACCGACACTAAAGCGGGCTTTACACGCTGCGACATTGCTAGCGATGATCGACGTGTACACAACGAACAATTTGACACCTTTTTGTGATCGTTACTGATCGCAAAAAGGTGTCACACACAATGACATCGCTAACGAGTCCGGATGTGCATCACCAGCACCGTGACCCCGACGATATCTCGTTAGCGATATCGTTGTGTGTAAATGGGCCTTAAGATGTATCCAGGCATACCTGTTGTGGAAAGATCCGATGCTTAGTTGATGAAGTATCATTAATCAAAGTTACAGAACTGCACTGCACATTAACTGATGGGTTTCTTTATTTGACTATCGCGTCGCCATTGTTGTTGTTGGCAGTACTTGCGCATTCCCACAGTAATTCTGTCTTCATTAAAATGGTGCCGGAGTCCACGCATGCACGTACTGCAATCTCCGGCGCCATTTTATTGAAGACGCTGCAGTAAAGACTATGAGGGGCATGTTTTTTGGGGGTTTTTTTACATCTTTGTACGTGCCACCTGCTGCTGCTCATAGTCTTCAATAAAATGGTACCAGAGATCGCTGTACATACATTCGTGGACTTCAACGCCATTTTAATGAAGGCAGAATTATTGTGGCAATGGGCACATGCCGCCAACAACAGCAATGGTGGCATGGCGTGATAATCAAATAAAGAAAAGGGTGTAAGCCAGGAGGACGCCAGAGAAGGAATAAACGCCGAGGACCCAGCCCACAAAGGGACACCCCCGTTGCACCCATCAATCAAAGTGCAGTGCATTTGTGCAACTTTGATTAAAAATATTTCATCAACCAAGCATCGGATCGTTCTACAACAGGTATATCTGGATTCAGCATGTTAGTGCCAGTATGGCACTGCCTTTAGTTCATATCTCAAAATCATGGTGGTTGGTCCTATTTAATTAGCCAGTTAATGTTAGGGCTTCATCACTATCATTATTAGGATAGGGCAGGTGATGCAAATTTCACAGCTTTATAAAAACCCAGCCACCTGAAATCTTGTGTCAAAAAACAGCAGCCATGGGTTCTTCTAGGCAGCAAAATGTTGGAGGCCCACAAAGCAGGAGAAGGCTATAAGAGGATAGCAAAGTGTTTTCCAGTTGCCCTAAGTTTGAAATGTAATTAAGAAATGGCAGTTAGCAGGAACAGCAGAGGTGAACATAAGGTCTGGAAGAACAAGCAAAATTTCTGTGATAGCTACTCTTAGGATTGCTAGAGAGGCAAATCAGAACCCCTGCTTGACTACAAAAGACCTTCAGGAAGATTTAGCAGACTCTGGCGTTGTGGTACATTGTTCTACTGTTCAGGGACACTTTCACAAACATGACCTTCATGGAAGAGTCATCAGAAGAAAACCTCTCCTGAGTCCTCACCATAAAATTCAGTGTCAGAAGTATGCAAAGGAACATCTAAACAAGCCTGATGCACTTTGGAACCAAGTCCAGTGGACCAATGAGGTTAAAATAGAGTTCTTTGGTGACAACGATCAATGGTATATGTGGAGAAAAAGGGCACAGAATTTCAGGAAAAGAGTATCTCGCCAACCATTAAGCATAGTGTTGGATCAATCATACTTTGGGATTGTGTTGCCATCAATAGCACGGGGAACATTTCACGGGTAGAGGGAAGAATGGATTCAATTAAATTTCAACAAATTCTTGATGCAAACATAACACTATGTGTAAAAAACTGAAGTTGAAAAGAAAACGGCTTCTACAAATGGAAAATAATCCTAAACACATATCAAAATCCACAATAGACTACATCAAAAAGCGCAAGCTGAAGGATTAACAATGGCTCTCACAGTCCCCTGATCTGATAACAGAGAGAAATTGTAGAATGGGGCTTTGTAAACCGCGCCAAAGATCACTGATGAAATCTTGGATTAATGTAAACTTTTTATTCTTGCACAGGTCTACGCGTTTCAGGAGACTCTGCTCCCTTCCTCAGGACCAAACAGGCATAAGTTACATCAAATATCTAATTGATGTTTGGTCCTGAGGAAGGGAGCAGAGTCTCATGAAACGCGTAGACCTGTGCAAGAATAAAAAGTTTACATTAATCCAAGATTTCATCAGTGATCTTTGGCGCGGTTTACAAAGCCCCATTCTACAATTTCTCTCTGTTATCAGCCACCTGGGGTACTGCTGCCTTTGATCCGGATTTATGCTGTTACAGGAGTTGTGCCTTTCACAACCATCTTTGGTGAGTAGGATCATCTCCTTTATCACCCCCTGTCTGTCAGGGTAAGACCCTATTGCGCTTTTTTGTCTGCAGGTTCTTTTTATCTAAGTCCCCTGATCTGAACATCATTGAAAATCTGTGGCTAGACCTCAAAAGAGCAGTGCATGCCAGACAACCCAGGAATCTCACAGAACTGGAAAACTTCCCAAGGAAGAATGGATGAAAATCCTTCAAACAAGAATAAAATAAGACTTTTGACTGGCTACAAAAAGTGTTCACAAGTTATCATACTCTCCAAAAGAAGTGCTACTAGGTACTAACCATGCAGGATGCCCAAACTTTTCCATAGGATCATTTTCCTTTTTTTGTTAATTTAAAAATGTAAAGGTAAAAATACTTTTTTGTGCATAGAATACAAAGAAAATGTGTCATCTTTAACTTTTATTCCCGTTAGAGATCATTTCAACTTGCTTTACTGTTCACAATAACAGTAATTTTAACCAGTTGTACCCAAATGTTTGAAGAGGCCTTCACAAGGGAACACCACGCCAACTTTGGTGGCGGATCAAGTGGAATGGCCAATTTTGCAAAGTATCCCACGAGCTGATTTCAACCCGACAATGTCCGGAGGCATTTGACTCATGCTAATGTGTAAAGCCTAAAGGGGGCTTTACACGCTACGACATCGCTAATGCGAAGTCGTTGCGGTCATGGAATTGGTGACGCACATCCGGCCGCATTAGCGATGCTGTTGCGTGTGACACCTATGAGCGATTTTGCATCGTCGCAAAAATGTGCAAAATCGCTCTTCGGTGACATGGGGGTCCATTCTCAAATATCGTTACTGCAGCAGTAACGAAGTTGTTCCTCGTTCCTGCGGCAGCACACATCGCTCCGTGTGACACCACAGGAATGAGGAACCTCTCCTTACCTGCCTCCCGGCCGCTATGCGGAAGGAAGGAGGTGGGCGGGATGTTACGTCCCTCTCATCTCCGCCCCTCCGCTTCTATTGGGCGGCGGTTCAGTGACGCAGCTGTGACGTCGCTGTGACGCTGATCGAACCGCCCCCTTAGAAAGGAGGCGGTTCGCCGATCACAGCGACGTCGCCGGGTAGTTACGTACGTGTGACGGGTCTCGGCGATGTTGTGCGGCACGGGCAGCGATTTGCCCGTGTCGCACAACAGATGGGGGCGGGTACCCACGCTAGCGATATCGGTACCGATATCGTAGCGTGTAAAGCGGCCTTAAATGTTCTACCATGGCACACAATGTGTCTCCCATCAAGCACATCTTGGATGTCATTCGTCAGCAGTTGGAAAATGTAGCTACCAGCAGCAGATGTTGATGACTTGCGTGGCTAAGTGCATTTAGCATGGCAGAACAATTGTCAGACAACCATTAATATCCTCATTGATAGCACGTCAAAGATGTATAAGTGCGTTTCTTTCTGCATATGAGTATTCTCACTTATACTTGAAATTGAATAAATCTAGATTTTAAAAACTTTCTTTTCTTTTTTTTCATCATTTGCATATCATTACTTCATCTAGCTGTGATTTTCCTAAATCTACCACTTTTTCTTCTCAGTGTTGCTATTTCAATGCTTAGGAGGATAAATAAGACAAGTTTATGGTTTTCTGTTGTATACATCAATACATTTATAAAATATTAGAGAATTACCCGTTTAGTGGTTGTATAGAATTGTTACACACACTGTATTGAAAATGTGAAAACCTTGTGTATAGAAAATAGTCCAGAATCCGTACAGGCTTGTCAGAGGTCTTTATGTGTTATGTTCTGTGTGATGGCTGACCATGCATCTTGCCTGACTGTAGTTTGGTAAGCGCTCCTCTGACAACTCACGGAGGAGACTGTCATGATTTATTTGTTCTTGGTGCTGCAATGTTAACATTTCTCTCTCCCATCCCATTTTTCACTCCATTTCCTTCCTATCCCTCTTTTTCTGTCTTGCTTTATCCCATTTTCTCTCCAATTTTTAACCCTGGTTTTGACCCTAATTTGCTTCCTATCTCTTGCCCCTTCCTTCTCTGGCTATCTTGCAATTTCTCTTTTCCTTCCCTTTGCTCATATTGCATGTTGATCCGTCTCAGACACTCAGATGTTCGGAATTTTGGCACATTGTGTAAGTCTTTGCATGCAGCCACCAATCAGCGGCAGGCTCTGTCTGTGTGTCTGTCTTCTTCCTTGACCTGTCTTGTGATCTCCAGCCCGAGGGTCGGGGGGGTCAGTTTTCCTACTCGGAGGTCAGTAGAGTAATATTTGGGAGTCTATTTTCCTTGTCTATAAGCTTTTTATCAAAAATGTTAATACAAAGGAAAAATCTGTAATTGAGATCATCTTACAACTGCTTAGATATTAACCCATATGATAACCCCTTCTGTCAGAATCATGTCCCACACATGTAAAATACCTGTATATAGATAAGGAAACCTCTCCGGCTATTGCCAGAGAACACTGGCTGTAGTATGCCCCGGGTGTAATATATGTAACCTACTTCCCATGATGTACAGTAGCAGATTCTGCAATACTTCCTTAGAAGTCGCACAACCAGTTATGCTGCCATTTCCTTCCTTCCTTTCACTTCTTCCATAGACCCACAGTTACTAAACGGTGGTAAATCAATATGTGCAAAGTTTGTGCCCCCTTAATGAAATGAGGGTTGGCATAGCTATTTAAACATATTCCACTGCGACAAACTCGTACATATATTGAAATACACTAATCTACACAAAATGCTTGTTTTTACCCTATTTGCTCTTGGGTCAATTTATATGGGTAGCATAGGTCTACAGGGTCATGCATTAACTATATTATGTGTATATATATATATATATATATATATATATATACACAGCAGGAGAAATAAGTATTCAACATATCACCAATTTTATATGTACATATGTTTCTAAAGGTGCTATTAACATTAATAACAAGCAGTCCAATCCACACAGCCAAAGAAATCAAAACATGGGATTTAGTGATGTGTAATAACGAGAAATCACACGGGGGAAAAGTATTGAACATGCCTACTGAAATGTTTTTATTACTTCACACTAAAGCCTTTTCTGGTGATGACAGCTTCAAGATGCCTCCTGTATGGAGAAACTAGTCGCGTGCATTGCTCAGGTGTGATTTTTGTATCAGTCTTACACCCAGACGCTCTTCAAATCCTGAAGGCTTCGTGGGATTTTTCTTTGAACTCTGAGCTTTAGTTCCTTCCATAAATTGTCTATTGGATTCTATTGAAATCTTGTGGGGAGCATCTGGTTGTGGCCAGTTTACGGTGAAATTATGTTCTTTCCAATTATGATCCAACAGTGCTCATTGGAACCTTTAGTAGTTTAGACATTTTTCTATAACCAATGCAATCAGTATGTTTTGCAACTATAAGGTTGCGAAGGTCTTGAGACAGCTCACTGCTTTTATCCATCATTAGATGTTTATTGTGTGGCACCTTGGTAGTGAGACACTTTTTTATAAGTCATCAGTTGAACCAGCTAATATTATTTTTCACTAAGTGGCAGGATTGCTTTCTAAATACTTATAGACTTCAGCTGGTGTCATGACTTTCCATGGCTTTTTGCACCCCTCTTTCTTCATTTTTCAATACTTTTCCCTGTGTCATCTCTCATTATTACACATCACTAAATTTATGGACATCTATGGTTTAATTTCTCTGCCTCTGTGGATTGGATGGGTTGCTACCAACATCTGGTGGGAAATTCATGTCAATATCACCTTTACAAACATAATTACTTAGAATATTGGAGACATGTTCAATACTGCTTTCACCCGCGCTACATATATATATATATATATATATATATATATATATATATATATATATATATATATATATATGTATATATATATATATAGGCATGAATTGTAAATCTGCCATGAACGTGCTCTGTGCCTTCTCCCTTTATATATCTATTGTTAGCACTGGTGACATTGTCATTGGAGGGTTATAGAGCAAGGGTTCCCAACCTTCTTTCCAGTTGGCAATATTCGTGACGTTTTTATACTAGTCTGATGATGTAAAAATATCCAAATAATTTCCAATGAAGACCACTGTCACAGCAAGTATTTAATGAGTTGCATTTATCCCAAGCTCTCTGAATTAGGACCATGTTTTAATTATGTCTGTTTGCATGTGGTATGGCTCCAGTTCTCATACGCTACGATATATGTTTCCATATTCATTTACACCAAGTGTAATTGTTCTATATATTATGAAGCAATCCCATGTGCAGTGTACTGTTCTGGTGCCTTAATGTGTACTGTACATCATATGCTGTTTGCGCCATAGCCTCCATGACAATGGCATGACTGTAAGGAATTGTAAAGTACATATGCATACATACTTTGATCATACTTGTGATACTGCCGTTTAGTAACTGTCTAAAAACTTACGTGGTTACCTAATTCATATTACACTTACATTGATTTCTTCTCGTCATTCCTTGTCTCATTTAAGTGTTTTCTTCCATTTTCCATGCCCCTAAAAGAATAGGGTACTAGAGATGCTTAAAGGGATATGATGTTAAAAAGTTTAGATTATATTTAACGCATATTACTTTCTCTCTCCTTTTTGCTCATTCTGTCTCCTTCCTTGTTTTCTATCTTTTTACTATTTTGTTGCATTGGTAACATTTCTTCCTTTATTATGTCTTTACTTATGTAACCCCCTTCCCCTTTCTTTGATTCTGACCTAATAATACCTGTGTATCCCTTTTTTCCTAAATTGTCATTTCCTATATTTCTTATTATTTTCATATCTAACTGTCCACTTGAATTATGTAATCTTTTGTTTTTATCTTTTCTGACCCATTTGTTGTGCACTCCTATGGGTTTGTTTGTTATTTTCACGTTGGTCGTCTTGCTGTCTGCATCTGATTACTTTCTGCCGTCTCCCTACATTTCTTAATCCCGTTAATTGTTTCTCTTTATTGCACTTTCCTTTTTCCCACTACTTTGTCCTCTCTACTCCCCTCTCCTTATATGTTTTCTTTCCCTATCACAGCTTGTTCAGCAGTCTTGGAGAGTTGCACACTATTTCCCAGCGCAGCTATGGAACATCCTACACCGTGCGCCCCGGAACCCGACACCCCTTGACTCGCCGATCACCCAGCCCTGTATCACCTTCATCTGAGAGGGTGGATCCCTTGGGTGGAGCACGTTCCTATACGCTTACACCCCCCACCATACTGAAGTCCTCCAGTCTTTCAATTCCTCATGAACCCAAGGAGGTGCGTTTTGTTGTAAGGAGTGTCAGTGCCCGGAGTCGTTCTCCTTCCCCATCTTCTGGGCATCCCATGCACAGTTCTCGCCCATTCTTGCAGAAGCCCCTTTCTATGTGGAATAAGTATGATGTAGGTGACTGGCTAGAGAGTTTGAACCTTTCAGAACACCGTCTTAAATTCCAGGACAACGAAATAGAGGGCTCCCATCTACCTGCTCTTACGAAGGACGATTTTGTAGAGCTGGGGGTAACCCGAGTGGGTCATCGCATGAACATCGAACGTGCCCTTCGTCAACTAAGCACCAGCTGACCCGGTCAGGAGCTGCGGTCCCATCTCCCGGGAGGGCAACTCCGCACCGCTGCGGGGGGAGGAATTACTTTACAATCACACAAGGACAGTCACTGCTCAGAATACGTGAAACACACACCAATTGATGTACACAAAACCGAACAAGTAGCAAATACAGAATGCCTTGAACATACTGGAAATGGTTCCCATTGCTCCGAGCCTATAAGTTGTTGTACACACACACATACCGTAACTATTACATGTGCTAGTTTAATCACACTTAACCTGTCACATGCAGACACACTTACTCTGACACACACTGATACACAAGTGTTGAGCCACACACTGACTGAAGGGAGACCATGTACAATAAGTGATAAATCAGATGCATAATACTCTGAAAGTATACACCACATGCAATGCCACAGAAATAATCCTCTCCTTGTGCGGTGCAATGGGGCCCAGTAATTGATCCCCCCCTCCCTCTTTCTGTGCCAAGGAGGGGAGGTGGGATCAGTCACAGGGTCCCAAGGCCAGGCCACTGTGTGTTAATGCCACCTTTTTTACCTGAATCAACAAAAGAATCGCAGTCAGACAGTGAGATCAGTCTGCAGGGGAACGGGGTTGAGCTGCAAACCTCCCATACCAAGATCTGACTCAAGTCCTGGAGAGAAGTCCATGGATTGGGCTGGAAGAGGCCGCAGGATCCAGCCACCGCCACTGTGGGACGCTTTTTATGCATCTTTTTAATTAGCTATATATTTGAAGAAAAAAATGGACTTTACCTATATATATATATCTCATATAAATATATAAATATATATATCTATATATATCTATATACACGACACCCTCTCACTGGACTTTTTATATCTGCAGATCTGGGGGTATAGAGAGGTATATGCAGATACTGTGGTACCTCACTTTGGGGTTTTGAATTTCATTTGATTATTTTTTAGTTCTATTGGAAGTAATGAGCGTTTTTACAATAAACCCCTCACCACACCACCAGCATTCTTTAGAATGGACCATGCATCTCTACATCCAACTTCCATCTGAAAAAGTTAAATCATATGTGGGGTCACTTTCACTGGTTTCTTACTTCATTTCAATGTCATATTTATTTGCACATGGGTATTCATTAAACTTGGGCCATTCAGTTAAACAGGTGGAAGATTTGTCCTTAAGTTGTGACTATTATGTCTGACTGTTCTGGGATATTTCTTATTGTAATATTCTTGCTGAATTTCATATTTCCTTTAATGTAATATTCCATAGGGGTTACAGTTCTAGCATTTGATGTGACTTTTTATGGTTTCACTTGGTTAACTCCTAAATTGGACATTTAGTTTATAATTCGGGGGTAACATTTGGATATATGGTTTTCATTTAATTTGAAAGCATATTGAATTATTCCAGGGTTTTTGTCTATTCAGGTGTTCAGAATTAGCAATTTTTTCCTCACATTGCTTTTTGTGGTTTAGCCGGAGAAAGAATAGACCCCCATATAAACCCTCTGAAATATTGTACATATTCCCAAATGAAATGTCACCAAGAGTCTCCCTCCCAGTTTATTGGCTTCCTAGAAACAACTGGAACTGTTTTTCGAAGATGTCCCTGAATCCATGGTCAACTTTTTTCAATGCTTTCTGTATTGTTATGATTGAGACCACTGGTGAGAGAGGAGGGAGGATCACGGAGCCGGCTGGGTCCTCTCATGTACTGTGTCCCTGTGCACCTGAGGATGGATTACCCGAGGGTGACCAACCTGGATCCGGTGTGCCTTATTGCCATGATAATCGCTTCAGGTCCCTAATGGGGAGAAGCAGCATAATGTTATCCCATTTCCTGCAGTGCCTTATCGCCATTGTGGAGCTTAGACAAGACCCTCTGACTGTGTTACTCTAGCAGCTGCCGATGGAGCACATGAATATACAGTCCACAAGATGGAGCTATGGCTGCTGCTTCTCTGACTGGATCTCTACAGCCCAATCCCTACACACCAATGGAGCCTCATGGACAGGGTTGTCTATCCAGTTAACTGATTGGCAGAGGGATGTCAAGGAGTGAGGCTCTTAAGGCCACATGCTTCTGCAAGGACAGACAGGACACTAAAAAGTTCAATGTAAATTGAATATCGCCCCATTGACTATGCTTCCCTATTGTTACTAAACTAGAAAAAAAAATATCCGAATATTAATTTGTCAAGTGTCACCTCTGTTTCCAGGTTGACTTAGCAATATAACACCAAACATTTGTTTGTGAAAAGTTCCAGTACAAAAAAAAGTTGGCCAATTGCAATTTTTGGGAATAGAGAGGGGATTTTTTTGCATCAATTTCTAACACCATATTTCCCGCTGCCCTTTCTGACACATATCACATAGCTTCTTAATTATCTGCTACATCTTACAGCATGCAGGAATCCAACAGGATCAATTTATTACGTACAACATACTGTATTTTCATCCCCAGAAACCAATTTAATGTATATTATACTATTAGAAAAAAAATAAATTCTGAGACAATTGTAGGAAATATTATACATTTTTTTTCTATGAACAAGTAATACAACCTAAATTTTACCTGATAACAGAAAAAAGAAATCCTAAAGTAAAAGTTAAAAAAAAAGTGAAAAAAAAATAATATAATAATAACAAAAAAAAAATATTCTACAACTCCAGTAATGAAACACTTAAGAAATAATTTATGGAATTTACTGAAAGCATGAGAGAAATGATGTGCCAAATTGAAGATAATAAAATGTAGAAACAGAAAATTGCATATTTTTATCTTTCTAGAAAAGCTTTTTTTGTGTTGACCCCTGTTACACTGTGTACAATGTATATATCCCTATATCTACTCTGTAAAAATTCTACAAAGCTCATCACTATGGTTTGTGTGAATCCTTTCCCGTCCTTTTTTGGGCACCACACCCCAGTGTTACACATTGTGTTCCTGCCAAAATCCATGTGTAACCTTGATTGAAATGTTCTAAGAATTTTCCAGACTTTCTCTCTTCTTTTTCCGGCTTTGCCAAAGCTTGAAGGGGAGGGACCGATGTTAATGTCTGATTGGGGAATCGGGATCCTGCCATGGGGTAAATATCATCTGGTGCTAAAAAGAGAGGGTCGCGGTTTAATCTGCGCCTCTCATATCTTAATGTTTTTAAGGCTTTCATACGGAGAGTGTGTTTCCCACGGAGCATTGCACAGCTACTGGGGCAGTTGTTCGATGTGTTGACAGTGGACCTAGAGCAATGGCGAAGTAGATAAGGTTGTGACTAAACTGTGGGCTGAAAATGATGGTCTGTTTGGCCATAAAAGCAAAGTGGAAGCTCGATGTACAGGCTCTTGCTTCTCCAGATTATTTTACATATATGGCTGCATGGGATGGATAGCATGAGCATTACATTATGTTGTGGGATTTTATGACCAAAGAAAAATATTAGGACATTGCTGCTAGTAAAGCCACAGGGCACAGCGAAAACTGGTATTCAGTTTTTATACATATATATATATATATATATACAGTAGGTGTTATTTCTATTTATACATGTCCTTTGAGACAGGTGGTGCCCAATTAGTCCAACCGGCCACTGCACATGCCACACAACAATATTCTCCGTCCAGTGTTATTCATGTGAACATGATGCATTGATAATGAGCACAACACAATGATTATGTTTAATTACTCAACTGCTATTTCTAATATTCGTAGCCTACAGTCATCCAGTTCATTAATGGTATTTCAGCATCTTGTTTTGCATAACTTTTTCTCAAAAGCCATTCATTGTGGCGCCTAATTGTGCACCATTGCAATACCGCATTACCATGTTGTTAAAAATGAAACTGTGATACTTATATATATAGACCAAGGTCTTACAGTTCAATGCCATCTGGTAAATTACAGATAGTACACATCGTTTAAGCACTTGAAATATTCTTAGGAATCCAGTATATATTGTCTGTGATTGAACTTGCTGCGAAGTATTAAGGCAGCACTAGAGCACTTTGGTGCATGGATTTTACAGCGCACCAGCTGATACAGTTACAAAGAGCCTCGGGTGTTCATGCTCAGTTTGCTTATCCAGGTTTTTGCACGAGGCTTTAGCGTTATGCACTCTGACATCAAGCACCTACCACAAAAACCAAATTAGTCATTTCACATAAAGATGCCTGAAAAATGTACATTCCAGTGCTGAGGATTGCCCACAAAATGCAAGGGTGAAAGGGAATTTGTCAGCAGGTTTTTGCTATGTAATCTGAGAGCCCGTTTACTAGGATGTGTTACTTACTAGACTGTGTGTTCTTCTTTCAGTAAAATCAGGGTTTTATCAGCAGGAGATTATCCCTAGGTGTAGCATACCTCCCGATCAACTGCAGTGTACAAAGAAAGCTGCTAATCAGTAGTGTGATCAGGGTTGTACACAACTCAGCATTCAGAGCACTACTAGATCTGTAGAAGGGAAAACTATGATAGTATTAAAATGATAACCTGCAACCAGTAAATGACACATCGCTGAAATCAGGGTCTCAGCCCCAACATCAAGCTTACATAGCATAAACCTGCTGACAGGTCCCCTTTAAGTGCTGTTGGTGCTTAGCAGTGACTCTCTAGTGATGCCTGCTATTTTCAAACATTAACCAGCAGGGAGCCTGGAGGATTCCGTGATTAAACTACAGCGGAAATCTCGATTCTTAATTAGGATTATATTTTCCGTATATTAGTGAAACCTTTTAGCAGTTCTCAGAATATCAGACATACCAACAATTACTTAAGTTTACGTCATCTCATGAGTTTAGATTCCCAAGCTAGCCATGAAATAATGTAAGCTGTGATCTAAGTTTGTGGCATGTGCAACCCTCCAAGGATAACTTCAAGCCTTTTACAGTTAGCTATTCCTCTGAACATTGCAGCTATACATCTGGTGAATGGAGATCTTCTCACCAAGCTGTAGTAGGGCTTTTGGGATATTAGCGCCTCGTATTGCACTGATTTGCCCTCTAGTCTGGCTTGCACTATGGTTTTTAAGCTAATATGAGCCATTTCTGGGTTTGATTATTATAGTAGTTCTCAAACAGTTTCATGTTAGTAAGGTGCTCAACCATCCCGATACACTCACACAGCTGCCATACCGGTCTAACTTCTGCCCTTTCAGCATTCACGAGAGACTACTCCATCCTGTGCAGTATATATTAACAAAATGATTGTAGATGCCAATGCATCCGCTATGGGAAGAGTGCATGTTTGTATGAGGATAACCCTGGATCTAACACAGTTTTCTTTCTCTATATAAAGACTGACTACAATATCAAAGTTTATAAATGATTATTTGGATGATGATGAAGAAGGAAAAATAGATAACTGCATCCATAGAGGTACATTTTATAACTATAATGATCTAGTGTATGTATCTATAACTGAATTATCATATGATTGTGCAAATGTGGGATATAATGCCCCTACTCCTAAAACATAGTATAGAGAAATATTGCGGGAGGCATGATCGTTGCATTACTGCATAAGCTGAAGGTAATTTTATTATTCATAAACTGTTCATAAATTCCCATCCAAAAATGATAAATCATTGGAACGGTAAAAGGATACCAATGTAGCATGGCTGAGTTTGTAACCTCTAACATTTACGTATAGCTCAGTTAAGATAATGAAATGAGTTTGACTACAGTTCTATGTAATGAGTTTTACTAAACTCCTCTGTGCAATATATACCATATGTAAATGGAGACTCCTTATAAATTCACACATCCTAATGGAAGAATGGGGGATACACGATACAGAGCAAACTGAATACATGACAGTAAGTAAATAATTTTCCTGCAGTCATTCGGAGAAAAATCATTTGTTGGTCACAGGGTTATTCTCTATCCATGTTTCTTATTTATTTTATTGGGGGGGATTAGTAGACACCATTTAACCTAACAATAACTGATTTGATCAACTTAATGCCAACACTGTAAGAATGTTGTCCTTACCATTGATTTAGTTGACCCTGTTTAGTGTGATATGACGTAAGGCTCCTTTGATGATAATGTAGTGGGATGCATTGGCTCTGCAGTAACACCGCTTTATTTATACAAGATAATTAGGACACATTATTAAAGGATTTCTACTAGAAGGGTAAATGTATTTGCCTGCTGAACTAATTGCTGTAAGCTCAACATCATATTGTAGAATGCATGGAGGATTAGTGGAGATTAACATTGGTACGCTGATTGGAGTGCTTCTTCAGATGGCTAGTGTAGACTGCATGTGAGGACTCCTGTGTCTGGCCTCTACGAAAGGGTCAGAATGGACTGAAAGGCTGTTTTGGGCAATGTGTATTTCTTTCTTCCATTGTGTGCACTGAGGAAATGTACAATATGTGTAGATGCAGCATATCCCCTGGGTGTGTATAGGGAATGATTGATAACGGTAATGTAACTCTTCCCTAGTGTGTTTGTGTGAGCAATAAATGTCAGTGAGAGTATTTCACTTTGATTGGATGATCCTATGAGAGTTGTGGGCATGGTGTTTCTTAGAATTCCTAGGGTTCATGATGTATGTAAGCTAGCCAATGCAGGGAACATGGTAAGCAATTCCTTTACCTAGTGCTTTTATAAGGCCTCATACATTCATTATACATGTTGATGTCATCAGAAGTGGCATATGTCAGATCTACACAACTAACAATTTGGACTCAATCAGTTTTTTTTTTGTTTGAGAGATGCATCAACATACATGCAGTTAATAAAGTTCTGGGGTGTCCCATTTAGGTGCTCATTCTTGATGCAGTGCTTGAAGGATCCGAGGATGCACTATCTAGGTTTTCATGGTGGTTTGGGAATTCTTCCTTAATGTTTGTGTTGGCATCAGGTAGTCTTTATTTTGGTGATGATGTTAAGGGCGGGGTGTCTGGGTTTCTTCTCTTACCCCTGCATAGGGTGTTACTTGGTGTGCTGGATGACGTAATAAATTTATAACAAATTTAACATGTGTTGTCTTTATTTTTAAATTCTGAATTAAAATGAAGTTGCTTTACATAATTCACTAAATTTACTAAGCTGCTGTCTACTACCCTGGAATGGATCCCTGAAGAATAAAAATTGTAACAAAACTGTGTGCCTGTACTTTAATCATTAGATCCTCTGACCAATCAACCTGTAAATGTCATTTTAAAAGCTTATTTTCACATTTATCATGAGTCGTAGAGAATACTAGTGTTCAAAGCTATGCTGCAAAGTGGACCACTTGATTGCTAGTACCTTGAAAAATATTCACTACAGAATGTACGGGTCTATTCACATAGTGGAGTCAAATAGCTGCATTAACTATAAAATTGCAGCAGAATGCAACATTTTTGCAATTATGCAATTATTTTACTGTGATTTTCCTGTAATCCTGGCAATCGACCACAATTCAACTGCATTGTGACTTCTCCGACATAGTACCCTTTGGCATATACGTGTAGTTCGTTAGCCTTCTTTGAACTTCCCCTTTTTGCTCTGGCCCCCAGTTTGATAAAGATGCTTCTCACATAGCACTCATGTACCCCTCAGGGGATAGTAGTGTTTCTGACCGATCCACTATTTACTTGAAAGTATTGATTGATTTTACACCAAAACTCTTCAGAAATCATGAGGCCTTGTAGAAGGGAGGTGTTGAGTTCCATTTGTCAAGGACTGTGGCCTTTAAGGGCATAAACGTAGGAGCGTGCTAAAATATAATAATTACTTTTACATATATATGCCAGAACACTTTACAAATCAGGAGGTACATGTACAAAAAATATCAGAAATTGCAGAGTAATACGTATTTCAGCAATTCAAATGAGGAGTGAGGGGCCTGCTCACATGTTTATAACAAATTTATAACAAATGAGGTGGTGGAGACTAAGAAGATAGTCAATCCTGGAGAACATAAGTATAAATCAAAATTATGCCACCTTAAATAGGTTGGTGAATTCTCCAAGGATCGGCCAATTGGTGAGTGGGAAGAGTGTGATTTATGCAACTGAGTCTAGAATGGTGGTAATGAAACCTACTACTGGAATACATATAATCTGGTTCCAGATGGATATTCAGTTTCTCAAATTCCCATAGTCACGCCACATAAGCCTCTAAAGCTGTTTCTTTACTCAACAGGTTAGGAATTGTTTTGCGATATTCATCATGTCAGACTGAATGGTGCCCTCTTCACAAATAAGAAACTGCCCTAAAATCAGCTATGTCTGGAATAATTAGTTAGCGAAGCACATGCTTACTATGCTGAACCAGGAGTAGGCTCAACATCTATGGTAGCAATAGGTAGTGTTAAAACTACATCTTTGCCAAGGTATCTTGCACCCCAATGGTATAAGGCTCAGGAGGTTTACAGGAAGATAGGGTTAATATCCTAAAACTGAGCTTGGTGCATGAGTGAAAAAATAAGGCCCACATCTGTAGAATAATTAGTTATAAATATTTCATAATAACGATAAGCTACAGTGGATATAAAAGGTCTGTACCCCCCCTGTTAAAATGGCAGATTTTTGCCATTTGAGAAAAAGTATACCAAAAAGAATGATTTCAGAGCTTTTTCCATCTTTAATATCATTTACAATCTTTACAAATAATTTTCAGGAGGGAAAACAAAAGTATGAAAACTAAGAAAAAATGTGGAAGCGTAAGTCTGAATACCCTCTTATAATTGGGTATATAGTTATGTTCAGAATTAACCAATCACATGTAAAGACGACCTTTCACAAAATGTTTCCTGTTTAACTGGACACATGATGTAATTGTGGCTGCATATTGGAATAAAAGCTTTTTTTATTTTAATTTTACCTCCATTGTGGAGGTATTAGCAATCCAAGTATTTGGCACCCAATGACTTAAAGGTGTACTTAGGGGAGATCAAAAATTCTACTGGCCCTGCCTTCATAAACTATAAAGATGAACTGCACAGTGCTGTTCCTCACACTACCTTTAATTCAGTGTGACATTGCTGCTCTCCCTTCTGGGATATTACATCACATCAGGGGGTGTGGCCTGCTGCCTAGTAACAGCTAGCCCCCTTAAAATATCTGATTATGTTCTGTATGAGAACACAGAGGCGTGACTATGCTCCCTGTTATTGGAAGCAAATATCAGGTGGCTGGGTGTTACTAGAGAACAAGCCATGCCCCCTGATGTGATGTACCATCCCAGAAGGGAGGGGGAGCAGCAAAGAGCAGCTCCAATGTCACATTGCATCATCTTGATAGTTTATGAGAGAAGGGCCAGTTTAAGGATTTTTATCTCCCTAAAGTACGACTTTAACTAGTCCAAGGCATTATTATAATTTTCACAGGAGGTCTTTACTTCTCACCCCTGTATATTTCTGACCAATCATAAGCAGAATGCAACACTCAAAGGAGAGATCATGCACCACAATAGCTTAGAGTAGATTTCTCAGCTTGTGAGATATAGTGATACAGCTCAGATCTTCTAGTCTAACATCCTGCATCACTCAGTGTGGAGGAGGGGCAGTACAGCTGAGTTTTGCTTTGTCACATTACATTCCTCCAAATCAACAAAATAATGGTTTAGTTAGAAGAAGATCAAAGTTTTGGAATGGCTCAGCCAGAGCCCAGACCTCATTGAAAATCTGAAAATCTGTATTAACCTAAAGAGGGCTGTACACAAGAGATGTCTCCACAATCTGACAGATTTTTTAGCTCTACTGCAAGGAAGTATGGGCAATTTCTAAGTATGGCATGCTAATAGACACCTACTCAAAGAAACTAAATGCCGTCATAAATTCATAGAGCACTTCACAAAGCATTATTTTAAGGGTGTGTATGTGCAGATGAGTCGACCCACCACAGGGCTGCAGCGGTCGCCTCTGATACACTGCGGGGACTTCTCTTTAGGGACCCTTCTGGCAACAGGTAGGTCAGGTTGTTTACTTCTGAGTCGTTACGCCACTCTCGGTTTTGCGGTCAGGGTGATGGGTGACCGCCACTGCAGTTTAACGAGCGTCTGGGGCTGATGGTGTCTGCAGTCTGGTAGTATGGCCTCCCGAGAGTGAGGCTGGCCCCAGGTGCTCGGGTGTACGTGTGTAGAACAACAGGTCGCAGAAGAACTCAGTCTCAGTCCAAAGTGTCTTGCAACTGGTTTTTACTCACTTTCAAGGGGTAACTGGGCGATGCTGAGATACACCAAATGAGAACCAGGTATCCTGCAGGCTGGTATAGGGGTGACTGCTGGCTCGCCTTCCTAGCACTTCTTGTTTCGGACAACCCCTGACTTAAAGTGCCGTGGGATTCATCCAGGGAAGTTGCAGCTGCCTTTTCTCCCCTTTCTGGCCCGTTTGCTGGCATCGTGGACCAAGGTGGATAGCTCAGGCTCAATCTTCCTTATGGGCCCCCTCGTTGCTGCTGATGCTCTGACTCTGCTTTGGTTGGTGTGGGACTTGTTGTTCACCCCACCGGCAGGTTTTGCAGACCACTAAATGGATGTCTGGCTCTAGGGACCTGTTCCCCGTGCGTGCCTAGCCCTCCAGAAGTCTCCGTACACAACCAGCTGACTTCCTCAGCGTCTTTCTGTCCAACTTCTGGTGACCGTTCCCCCTCGCCAACAGCCACTACACTTGCAGGGTCTGACTAGCGTGTCCGCTCTGCTGCGTCTCCACTTCAGACTTGGCTTGCTCCTCTCCTACTCCTTCTCTGACTGACTGCCACTGCAGAACTATTTTCCAGCTTCTCTACCGCACCACTAGCTGTGATGTGGAGGCCACGCCCCCTCCAGGGTCTGCCCAGGGGTCCCTTCTAAGGTGTGTGTGAGACCTGGTTACTATGTGTCTGTGCGTACACACCCTATTCAGCCTTTAGGATTACCTGTTTGCATTCACCCAGCATGGGTGCAGTACTCAGTGGTGCCTGACCAGGTCAGGGGCGCCATACATATTTATGGAACCACATTATTTTAGTTCTTAAGCTTTTTTTACACAGAAAAATATTTTAGTTTATTGATCACTTGAAGTGCAAATTATGGATGATATTAAAGATGGGAAAAGTTCTGGATCTGACATGATTCTTCCTGGTATGATTTTTTTTACATGACAGAAACCTGGCATTGTAACCACTTTATGACCTAGGAACTACCTATATGTTCTAGGTCTTCTCTGTCCCTTTAAATTGTTGTCCACTACTTGGACAACCCCTACTCATTCCCTATTTTCACCCCTGTAAAAATAAATAAGCTTATACTCACCTCCGGTGCCAGCGCAATTCCAGCGTTCTCTATAGCCCCATTCTGGAGGCCCATGTGACATTGTTATGACATGCGAGCCCCACGGCCAATCAGCGCCCGCGTCTGCCTTCCCGCCTTCAAACAGTTGAGCAGGACGTGAGCACTGCTCTGACTACCTGCTCAAGCATCCGAAGATGGGGAAAATGAAGCCGGAGCTGTTTGGTCATGTGGTTCACGTGTCATAACAATGTCACATGGCCCCGGGAATCGTTGGAACTGCACCTGAGGTTAGTACAGACTTATTTATTTTTGCGGGGGCGAACAAGGGGAATGACAAGGGGTTGTCCAATCAGTGGACCATCCCTTTAATACAGGCTTTCATGGCGAGCCCACATTCTTCCCCACACATGTCTGCTGATCTGATCAGCAGACATGTGCAGATAACAGGCGCGGGGGATTTCGCCATTCCCCGCCGCCACCCTCGGCCCCATGATGCTATCGCAAAGTGTCCATGGGTTGACATGACAGCACAGGTTAGGTGATGACCCCTGTCGCTATCTAAACACACTTCCTGTGAATGCTGGCAGACCACCGGCATTCACAGGAGAACAGCATTTCTGCTGTTCAGAGGGATGCTGAAGCATCGCTCTGAACAGCAGAAGCGATCGGATAGTGCAGACTTCAAGTCCCTTAAAGGGAACCTGTCACCAGTTTTGGGGCTGCAGCGGCCACCACCAGTGGGCTCTTATATACAGCATTCTAACATGCTGTATATAAGAGCCCAGGCCGCTGTGTAGAATGTAAAAATCACTTTATAATGCTCACCAAAACGGTCGCTGTGGTGGAGTTGGGTCATATGGACGTCTTCGTTCTTCGGTGCCGGCGCCTCCTCTTTCGGCCATCTTTGTCATCCTTCTTTTGAAGCCGGGGTGCATGACGCGTCCTGCATCATCCACACTCGCCGGCATTGAGGTCCTGCGCAGGACATATCATGCACACAGGCTTCAGAAGAAGTACGAAGATGGCCGAAAGAGGAGGCGCCGGTACCTGAGAATGGAGACGCCCATATGGCCCAACTCCACCGCAGCGACTATTTTAGGTAAGTATTATAAAGTGCATTTTACGTTCTACACAGCGGCCTGGGCTCTTATATACAGCATTCTAACATGCTGTATACAAGAGCCAGGTGGTGGTGGCCGCAGGTTATAGGCCCCAAATCTGCTGACTAGTTGCCTTTAAGTGGGCTAGTAAAATCAATAAAAAGATTTTAAAAAGGTTTTTAAAAATATGAAAAACTAAAAGTTCAAATCACCCCTCTTTTGCTCCGTTGAAAATAAAACAAAAAAAACCCATATATTTGGTATCACTGAGTTCAGAAATACCCGATCTTTCAAAATATAAAATCAATTAACTGAAATAATTGAAGAAAATCTGGCACTACCCAAGCACTAGCATAACGCAGACTGTAATAACCCAGGATAGAAGAGGAAAAGTGGAGCTGCACTTGCGAAAACGTGGTGTGGCATACAAGTATATGAAGAAAACCAAGTGGCACTAACCATCCGTAAGAGAAGTCCTTCATTGGGTTCACATTAAAAGTACATAGGGTGTACAGACTACAGCTGTTTTATATGACACGGAACAGCTGTAGTCTCTACACGTAGTGCCCTCGCTCCTCAGCCCTGCTCTGACTTTTAATGTGAACCTAATAAAGGACTTCTTTTACGGATGGTTAGTGCCATTTGATTTTCTTCATATACTTGTGTAAAATCAATTAATTTGATCAGTAATGGGTATACTAACAGAAAAAAGCAAAACCCCAGAATTACGTTTTTTTTGGCTGCCGCAAAATTTGCTTTAAAATTCAATAACAGGTAATGAAAACATCACATCTACACAAAAATGGTACAATTAAAAACGTCCGCTCAAGGCTCAAAAAAATGAGAAGCTCACACAGTCCCTGATCTAAAAAAATTGAGAGAGCTACAGGTCTCGGACAATGGCGACAAAAGTGTGTGCAGTTCCTTTTTTTTTTTTTTTTTTTTTACAAATCTCTGATTTTTTTTTCACCACGTAGGTAAAAATAAAATTATACATATTTGGTATCTACAAACTACTGACCTGAGGAGTCATATTGCCAGGTCAGTTTTACTGTATAGGCAACATGGTAAATAAATAAATAAATAACTCTCACAGTTAAATAATTACTTGGAAAACCATAAACCGTCTCACATACACAAAAACTCCCAAATTTATTATATACAAATTTATTACATAAGTGACAAAAATACAAAACAAGTTCACAATTATATGGAAATTTACCTAGTAGTAAACACACCAGACAACACAATAGAAAAATGTGTGTCCCCCTTCTTAATAATTAAGGATATTATATTTCCCTCCCACAAAGATCCAATCATTCAGGGTTTATATAACATCACCAGTTATTAGTTATAGGTGCTTGTAGGAAGCTAATACGGGGGACCTCTAAGATACTCAATATAGGTCAAGCAATGGAGATTAACCCCTAGTCTGTCCGAAAGTCAAGAGTCCTAAGGTCAAGGTCCCTATGGGCATTATAATACTTTATCACCTTTATTACTACAGGGTATAATCTGCATATGTTTATTTGCACCATACAAAATGGAGGTTGCTTTATTGACAACCTACATACCCCCCAATCGACCCGACGCGTTTCTTCCCCCAGCGGGAGGTTCTTCAGGGGTCGTTTACAAACCAAATAAATCAATATAATATGGTGTAGAGATGTTAGTACATATAGTATCCTCTAGCTATACTGTATATTCTGTCCAAGAGTGGCAAACAAGGTATAATTCCATTAATTGCATATAAGGTGATAGATGCACAATCTTCCAGTTATCCTTATATTGTTTGCCACCTCACATAGAGTCAGGCTGCTAGTCCAGGGTACACCACGATGCCATCTCAAATGAACCTATTTCTGACATGTCAACCTATGATCTGATGCTCCTCAATACAACTCTG
Source organism: Anomaloglossus baeobatrachus (assembly GCF_048569485.1). Classification (NCBI taxonomy): domain Eukaryota; kingdom Metazoa; phylum Chordata; class Amphibia; order Anura; family Aromobatidae; genus Anomaloglossus; species Anomaloglossus baeobatrachus. Next base: position 430,018,985 of record NC_134356.1, read on the forward strand.
GCAATGCAGAAAACTTAGCTAAGGTCCCATTAAGGAGACATTCACTAGTTACTTGAGGTCTCCCTAGATTCCTATAGCCTCCCTATATAAGCAGTTTGCTGCTATGTACCGGACTCCTTGTGATAGCTGAAGTGTTGCCGGTAAATGGTGTCCACTGTGGATTCCACGTGAGTGTACAGAGACAGTGGACACCATTTACCGGCAACACTTCAGCTATCGCAAGGAGTCCGGTACATACCAGCAAGCTACTTATATAGGAATCCAGGGAGACCTCAAGTAACTTGTGAATGTATCCTTAATGGGACCTTAGTTTTCTGCATTGCAAGAGTTATATTGAGGAGAATCAGATCATAGGTGGACATGTCAGAAATAGGTGCATCTGAGATGACATTGTGGTGTACCCTGGACTAGCAGTCTGACTCTATGTGAGGTGGCAAACAATATAAGGATAACTGGAAGATTGTGCAACTGTCACCTTATATGCAGTTAATGGAATTATACCTTTTTTGCCACTCTTGGACAGAGTATACAGTATAGCCAGAGGATACTATATGTACTAACATCTCTACACCATATTATATTGATTTTTTTTGTTTGTAAACGACCCCTGAAGAACCTCCCGCTGGGGGGAGAAACGTGTTGGGTTGATTAAGGGTATGTAGGTTGTCAATAAAGCAACCTCCATTTTGTATGGTGCAAATAAACATATGCGGATTATACCCCGTAGTAATATTGGGGATAAAGTATTATGATGCCCATAGGGACCTTGACCTTCGGACTCTTGACTATCGGACAGACTAGGGGTTAATCTCCATTGCTTGACCTATATTGTGTATCTTAGAGGTCCCCCGTATCAGCTTCCTACAAGCACCTATAACTAATAACTGGTGATGTTATATAAACCCTGAATGATTGGATCTTTGTGGGAGGGAAATATAATATCCTTAATTATTAAGAAGGGGGACACACATTTTTCTATTTTGTTGTCTGGTGTGTTTACTACTAGGTAAATTACCATATAATTGTGAAAGTTTTTTGTCACTTTTGTCATAAATTTGTATATAAAAAATTTGGGAGGTTTTGGCTATGTGAGACAAAATAAATAATAACTAAATAAATAAAAACAGTTGTGCAGTTGCACTTTTTTTTGCAATTTCACTGCACTTTGATTTTTTTCCCGTTTACTAATACAATATGTGGCAGAATGAATGGTGTCATTCAAAAGTACAACTTATCTCGTAAAAAACAAGCTCTCATATGGCTTTATTGACAAAAATAAAAACAGTTATGGCTGTTGGAAAAAGGTGGAGGGAAAAATGCAAAATCGCTGGGCTGTAAAGGGGTTGACAGGTATGTCGACTTTTTATATCCACTGTAGCAGAGGGAAGTGGGCATGTAAAACGGAATAAGCTCCTGTGTTACATGTAAAGAAATCTTTTGTATGACAGAACAATTAGCTAACACAATCCTGGGGCTTAATTGGTATAATGACATAAGAAGTGAACAATAGATCATAACATGAAAAGAAACTACAATTCTATATCTCAGCAGCAACATGCAAATCAATACATTGTTGGTTACACCTTCGCCACCCAGTACTAAACTTTTTTTTTTTAAATTGTCTCATTGTTTGTATGGACTGGATAGGATGCTACTTATCAAATGATAAAATAGCAAACAATTCTGTATTTGGATTAATTTTATACCTTCTAGTAAACCCTATCAAAACCGAATTACAAAAGTTTGTAAAAGAATTAAAAGGTTATTCCTCCACAAAAAGTAATCCGCCATTCCTAGGATAGGATGTCTTGTTGATTACTGAGGCTCCGACTACTAGTACCCTGAGCAATCCTAAAGGGACCGTCACACTTAGCGACACTCCAGCGATCCCACCAGCAACCTGACCTGGCAGGGATCGCTGGAGCGTCACTACACGGGTTGCTGGTGAGCTGTCACACAAGCAGATCTCACCAGTAACCAGCCCCCAGCGCGTGGAAGCATGCTGCGCTTGGTAACTAAGGTAAATATCGTGTAACCAACCCAATATTTACCTTGGTTACCAGTGCACACCGCTTAGCGCTGGCTCCCTGCACATCTAGCCACAGTACACATTGAGTTAATTACCCGATGTGTACTCTGCTACGTGTGCAGGGTGCCGGCTTCTGCGGACGCTGGTAACCACGGTAAACATCGGGTAACCATGAAGCCCTTACCTTGTTTACCCGATATTTACCTTCGTTACCAGCGTCCGCCGCTCTCACGCTGCCAGTGCCGGCTCCCTGTTCCCTGCACTCCTAGCCACAGTACACATCGGGTTAATTACCCGAAGTGTACTCCGGCTACGTGTGCAGACAGCAGGGAGCCGGCACTGACAGCGTGAGAGTGGCGGACGCTGGTAACGAAGGTAAATATCGGGTAACCAAGGAAAGGGCTTCTTGGTTACCCGATGTTTACCGTGGTTACCAGCGTCCGCAGAAGCCGGCTTCCTGCTGCCAGCACATTCAGTTGTTGCTCTCTCGCTGTCACACACAGTGATCTGTGCTTCACAGCGGGAGAGCAACAACTAAAAAATGGTCCAGGACATTCAGCAACAACCAGCGACCTCACAGCAGGGGCCAGGTTGTTGCTGGATGTCACACACAGCGACATCACTAGCAACATCGCTGCTTCATCACAAAAGTAGTGCCTCAGCAGCGATGTTGCTAGCGATGTTGCTTAGTGCGTGTGAAGTGGCCTTTAGGCTAAGACCCCACTTTGCTTTATAGCTGCTTTTTACCTGCTTTTTCAACTGCAGCATTTAATGCCAAAATGGATGTGTTCTGCTTTTCAAGCTTAGTCTATGGGAATTTGGGTTTCTAAACCCCACTATGCAGTTCAAACTGCAGCCTTTTTGGGCAAAAACTCTGCTTTGCAGTTCTAAACGCATATGGCAAAAACCATGCCTTAACGAAACCAGGTTTGGTAAAAATACTCATTTAACCAATTTATGATAATGCAAATTGTCAGGGACACAGCCCTGGGGGCTCACACAGATACCACCGTTGCTACCAATTTGTCAAGAACAGCACTCCACTGCCCCCAATCATCAGGACAATACGCAATTGACTAACGATTGTAGGAAAAGGCAATGGCGGATTTCACTACAAGGCCTATTACTGGGGAACTGACTGAGCATATAGTATATGCACAACTGATTCCAGCTCATGGAATATATCGTTATCTCAGTATAGTCACTGCCAACTCCACAATTACAAAAGGAACTACAATTAGCTGACACCACTGATCATTTTACAGGCCAATTGGACAGGTAGCATATGGCTTCGGGGATGCGGTATACAAAGCAAAAGATACAAAGCTATTACATTTTATATATGCAATCAAAAAAGTAGGCAGTGTTAATAAAAATAAACAAAACATGTTAAAAAGTGGAAGAAAACAATAGAGAACATACAATTATATAAAACTAGAAGGTGGCCCGATTCTACGCATGGGGTATTCTAGAATTTACGTATTGTGTAGTTAATGTATGATTTTTGTTTTATATATATATATATATATATATATATGTTGTTGTCTGTAGTTAGCAAGTGTTTGTGTAGGGGCTGTACATGTTCTGGGTGTTGTCTGGGTGTGGCGGGGGGTGAGAGCGTTGTATGTGTGTTGCGTTGTTTGTGGAGCGCTGTGTGTCTGTAGCGTTGTGTGTGTGTGTTGCGCGGTTTGTGTGGGGTGTTTTGGGGGGAGGTATGTTTTGTGCAATGTGTGTGTGTTGCGTGGTATGTGCACATATTTATGTATGCCGTGGTGTTTGTGTGTTGTGTGTGTGCAGCGTTGTCTGTGTGTGTGAGTGCCTGTGTAGAGCGGTGTTTGTGGTTCCCAGTGTGTGTGTTGGGGGGAGGTGTGCACCCCCCATCGTGCTTCATCCGCCATGCTGCGCACTCCCAAACGTGCTCCATCCGCCATGCTGCGCACTCCCACACATGCTGCATCCACCATGCTGCGCACTCCCAAACGTGCTCCATCCGCCATGCTGCGCACTCCCAAACGTGCTCCATCCGCCATGCTGCGCACTCCCAAACGTGGTCCATCCGCCATGCTGCGCACTCCCAAACGTGGTCCATCCGCCATGCTGCGCACTCCCAAACGTGGTCCATCCGCCATGCTGCGCACTCCCAAACGTGCTCCATCCGCCATGCTGCGCACTCCCAAACGTGCTCCATCCCCCATGCTGCGCACTCCCCATCGTGCTCCATCCCCCATGCTGCACCAGCATGAGCCTCTCTCCTCCCAGCATCAGCCTCTCTCCTCCCAGCATCAGCCTCTCTGTCCCTAGCATCAGCCTCTCTCCTCTCAGCCTCCCCCAGCATCAGCCTCTCTTCTCTCAGCCTCCCCCCTCCCAGCCTCCCCCCTCCCAGCCTCCCTCCTCATCAGCCTCAGCCTCCCTCCCCCAGCATCAGCCTCTCAGCCTCCCCCAGCATCAGCCTCTCAGCCTCCCCCAGCATCAGCCTCTCTCCTCCCAGCCTCCTCCACATCAGCCTCTCTTCTCCCAGCCTCCCCCAGCATCAGCCTCCCCCTCCCAGCCTCCCCCAGCATCAGCCTCTCTCCTCCCAGCCTCCCCCAGCACGCCGTGCTCCTCTGCCGACACTCACAGATCCGATCGCATACACTCACACACACACACACACACCCGATCGCATACACACACACTGACGATATCGCACATACGCGCTCACACTCACAACATCCGGAGATACCACATGCTTCTGGCCATGTGATCCTCCGGCAGGTCCTGGAAGGTCACTCCACAGTATCGCTGCCAAGAAGCAAGCAATATCCCAGGATGTTGTGAGTGTGTGGATGCGATGTGATGTGTGTGTGATCTGATGTGTGTGTGTTGTTATGTGTGTGCGTGTGTATGTTCCGCCGCTGCAGGACCTTGATGCGCTGGTAACTATGCTACCATGGTTACCAGCGTATCCCGTTCCCCGCTCGCACGGGAGCCCACACCAGCATACGGTGGCAACCCCAGCAATGCGAGGGCATGTGTTGGCTGGGTTGGCGGCGTACGCTGATGTGGGTTCCCGGGGGTACAGTACTCACCTGGGAGTCGTGGCTCCATGTCGGTTCGGGGAATGCATGCGGGGGCGGGTGTTACATCTCGTGGCTCTCCTGAGGCAAGGACTGAGGCAGTCTCCCATTCCTTGCCTGCCACGAGCACTCCTGCTCAGCAGCGCCGAAGGTCTGCCAGACTGCGCAGTGTGCAGGAGATACCTTCTCAGAGAGGCAGCAGAAGGGTGACACCTAGTGGTTCTCCTGTTACAAGGAGTGAAGCGGTCTCCCATTCCTGGCCTGCCGCAGACTCTCCTGCTCAGCGGCCCCGAAGGTCTGCGAGGCTGCGCAATGTGCAGAGGTTTACTGCTCAGGGAGGCAGTGAGATTCCCGTTATCTCTGCACATTGTGAGACCGAGGATCCCGCCTCTATTTCCCAGAGGCAGGAGGGTGAGCATGTGCAATGCGTGGTGGGTCCTGATTCGCTCACTGACGTCACACGGCTTGATGACAAGGCTGGTGACGTGGTGAATCCTGACTGGCCAGGCTGGGACGTCGTGGACCCTGATTGGGTCAAGTCCGTCATCTCCGCCTCGCGCCCGCCCTCGGGTGGAGCTGCACCTCCTTAAAAGCTCCCCCTGCCATCATGGCGGCGCGCGACCGTCCTTCTATGTTTGGATGTCTGGCAGCGTGCTGCCACGCCACTGCTCAGGCATTTCTGTCTCTTGTGGGCTTGGCCCTTGCTGCTCCGGCAGTACCTCGTTTGCAGGCCGTGTTCCTGCCTTGCTGCTCCGGCAGTACCCCCGTCAACAGGCCGTGTTCCTGTCCCAGGTGAGCTCCTCAAGTCTCCATTGGACTCACCTGGTTATTGAAAGCACACGTGCGTGGGCACCTCTGTGCTACCCTCGTGCCATATTCTCGTGACTTCCACTGGCACACGTGCGTGGGCACCTCTGTGCTTCCCCGTGCAACAGGTACACCGAGCCGTGAGATCTGTGCCATACAACCCTCAGGGGTTAGGGCAGATCGGTGTACATAGATCGTCTGTGACATTCCAGACGATCGCTAGCAGCAACCCGCTCACTCTTCACCCACCATAGCGGCGGTCCCTTACACCGCACAGTGGACCTTGACCGGCGGAAGCAGTCCATTTCCCATCTTGGCACGCTTCCCCGGGTCCCCCTCGTAACATTACGGTCGCGCCAAAGGTCTGGCTATGGCTGAAGAGCAGCAGCAGTTGCTGCGTTATGTGCAGCAGTTGGAGTCACGATTGGCAGCAGTGGAGCAGTCTTCCTCCGATAAGACTACTCTGACGACAGTCGCCACCCAGGCGGCTACCCAGGCTGTGCTATTGGGCGGAAGGTCTCCTCGCCTTGCGCTTCCAGAGCGCTTTAGCGGCAACAGCTCTGAGTGCCGTGGGTTTATAAACCAGGTTACCACCTACTTAGAGCTGTCCGCGACTCTTTACGCTACCGAGAAGGCGAAGGTAGCCTTCGTCCAGTCCCTGCTCACAGGGAGAGCGCTGAAGTGGTCCACGCCGTTGTGGGAGCGCGGAGATCGTGTGGTGAATAACTTAGCAGCTTATCTTGGGGCCATGAGAATGGTGTTCCTCGGGCCTCAAGTCACCCACGATTCCGCGCTGCGCCTCCTACGACTTCGGCAAGGGTCTGCTTCAGTCGGGGACTTTGCTGTACACTTTAGGACACTGGCCGCAGAGCTGGACTGGCCGGATAAGGTCCTTGTCCCTGTGTTTTGGGAGGGCCTGGCAGGGTTTGTCAAAGACGCACTGGCCACACGTGAGGTGCCTGCCACTTTAGAGTCCTTGATTCAGGTTGCCTCTCGCATAGACATCCGCCAGGCGGAGCGAAGGCTCGAGGTCTCTTCAGCACCCACGTCTTCTCGGCCTAAAAAGCGTCTGACTCCCGTCTTCCATCAGACAGGTTCCCCAGCCAGTCCTGTAGGCGACTCCGTGGAGTCAATGGAAGTGTCCAAGGTGGTCTCCTCTGCCCCAGGTTCTCGGTCTTGTGTCATCTGCTTTTCCTGTGGGCAGAGGGGACACATAGCTACCCTATGTCCCAAACCGTCGGGAAAAGACAGCGTCTAGTTTCTATCAGAGGGGGGACTCTAGACGCTACTTCTCCCTCTAGGTTGACTATCAGCGCCCAGTTGCAGTTCGGCACTACTCTCTTCTCTGCCCTGGCTTGCTTGGACTCAGGCGCTGAAGGCAATTTCATCTCGACCTCCCTGGCAACCCGATACTCAGTTCCCCTGGTTCTGTTGCCCAAGCCACTCAGGGTCCGGGTAGTCGACGGGTCCATACTACTCGATCCTATCACCCAGATCACCATCCCTCTCAGGATGGATGTACCACCGGGACACCATGAGCAGGTGTCCTTCCTGGTGCTTCCAGGGGGGACGGATGAGATCCTACTGGGTCTTCCCTGGTTGAGACAGCATGCTCCTATACTCAACTGGGCAACAGGGGAGATCTCATCCTGGGCAGGATCCTGTAGAGAGCACCTCGTGACTACCGAACCACCCGCTACCATTAGGTCGGTTGGGTCCTCAGGGAATACTGAGGGGCCGGGTTTACCGACACCTTATGAGGCCTACAGGGATGTCTTTTCCAAAAGGGCCGCAGATACTCTTCCTCCCCACCGGCCATATGATTGCCGAATAGACCTGAAGCCAGGCTCCGAGCCCCCTAGGGGCAGAGTTTATCCACTCTCTGCTCCAGAGACGGAGGCTATGTCCAAATATATTCAGGACAGCCTGGCGAAGGGGTTCATTCGCAAGTCTATTTCACCGGCTGGTGCAGGGTTCTTTTTTGTGCAGAAGAAGGAAGGGGATCTGCGCCCCTGTATCGATTACAGGGGATTAAATGCAATCACAATCAAGAACAAATACCCTTTGCCCCTCATTACTGAGCTATTTGATCGATTCCGCGGGGCAAAGGTCTTCACAAAGCTGGATCTACGCGGGGCGTATAATCTAGTGCGAGTCCGAAAGGGCGATGAGTGGAAGACCGCCTTTAACACCAGGGACGGTCACTACGAGTATCTAGTAATGCCCTTCGGACTCTGCAATGCCCCCGCCGTATTTCAAGACTTTGTGAATGACATTTTCCGGGATTTGTATCTTTTCGTGGTTGCATACCTGGATGACATTCTTATCTTCTCCCCCGATCTTACCACCCATCGGAGGGATGTCATCCGAGTACTTAAGAGGCTCCGCACCCATTCGTTATATGCTAAGCTGGAAAAGTGCGTTTTTGAACAGGAATCCTTGCCGTTCCTGGGGTACATAGTGTCCAGTCAGGGGTTAGCAATGGATCCGGGGAAGTTGGAGACAGTGATGAACTGGCCTGAGCCCCGCTCGCTGAAGGCGATCCAGCGATTCTTGGGGTTTATCAATTATTATCGCCAGTTCATTCCCAACTTCTCGACGGTGGCAGCACCCATCATTGCCCTTACCCGCAAGGGCGCTAATCCCAAAGCATGGACACGGGAAACGGTAGAGGCATTTCACACTCTCAAAACTCACTTCTCCAGAGCTCCCATCCTTCATCGTCCAGACATCTCCAAACCCTTCCTACTGGAGGTAGACGCCTCTTCGGTCGGTGCAGGTGCAGTCCTGTACCAGAAAAACGAACGAGGAAGGAAACATCCGTGTTTCTTTTTCTCCAAGACCTTTTCTCCGGCCGAGAGGAACTACTCCATAGGGGATAGGGAGTTACTGGCGATGAAACTAGCATTCCAGGAATGGCGGCATCTCCTGGAGGGTGCGAAGCATCCATTTGAGGTTTTTTCTGACCACAAAAACCTCACATACCTCCAGACAGCACAACGCCTGAACCCAAGGCAGGCCTGTTGGTCTTTATTCTTCTCCCGGTTCCGCTTTATTATCCGCCACCTGGCCGGTGAGAAGAACGTACGGGCCGATGCCTTGTCACGTTGTATGGTTGTGTTGGAGGAGGACGAGGAGGAGCCTCATCTTATACTACCTCCGGACAGCTTGAGGATGGTCACTCCCACTTCTTTGGACCAGGTGCCACCTGGCAAAACCCTCGTTCCCCCTGAACTACGGAACAAGGTGCTATTGTGGGCCCATGCCTCCAAGGTCGGGGGTCACTTCGGGGTCAAAAGGACCAGAGACCTGGTGACCAGGCATTATTGGTGGCCGAGACTACCCCAGGACATACAGGAATATGTGGGAGCCTGTATGTCGTGTGCTCGGAATAAGCCGTCCCGGCAGAGACCGGCAGGTCTTCTTCACCCACTGCCAGTGCCGGATCGTCCCTGGGAAGTGGTAGGGATGGACTTCCTGGGAGATCTGCCCAAGTCAGCAGGGCACAGGGTCGTATGGGTCATCACGGACCACTTCTCTAAAATGGTCCACTTGGTGCCTCTCCCACGACTCCCGACGTCACGTGCTCTCGCCACCTTGTTCATTCGGCATGTATTTAGGTTGCATGGCATGCCTGACAAGGTGGTGAGCGACCGGGGTCCCCAGTTCGCGTCTCGCTTCTGGAGAGAGCTCTGTAAGCTCCTGCAGATAGAGCTGAACATCTCCTCCGCATACCATCCCGAGACCAATGGACTAGTGGAGAGGACTAATCAGACCTTGGTAACTTACCTCTGCCATTTTATATCCGCGCACCACGACAACTGGGCTAACCTCCTTCCTTGGGCCGAATTTGCCATTAACAATTCGGTCCATGAATCCTCTGGCCAGACTCCGTTCCTACTCAATAACGGACAACATCCCAGAATCCCGGTTCCGATGCCCATTACGTCACCCGATACTAGAGTGGAGGATTGGGCGACCAAGGCCCGGGAGATCTGGGATGACACCCAAGAGGCTCTTAAAAGGGCCAAAGACCGGATGGTGACAACGGCTGATGTTCGCCGCCGCCCTGCACCATCCTTCGCCCCTGGTGACCTAGTATGGCTGTCCTCTAAGAATGTTAACCTACGGGTACAGGCAGCCAAATTCGCCCCTAGGTATCTGGGTCCATTTAAAGTACTACAGCAGGTAAACCCAGTGGCATATCGACTCCAGCTCCCTCCACGCTGGGCTATAGCCAACACCTTTCACGTGTCCCTCCTGAAACCCGTACGACTTAATAAATTCTAGGGGTCCCTGCCGGCTCAAACCGACTCCCCGTCCGACGACCCTGAGGTGGCAAAACTTGTGGAGACAAAAGTCATACAGGGCAAGAGGTACTACCTCGTGGAGTGGGCCGGCCGTGGTCCGGAGCATAGATCCTGGGAGTTGGAGGATCATATCCGCGCCCCGGGTTTGATAGCGGCCTTCGAGCACGGACAGGGGGGGGGCCTAGACGGGGGGGTAATGTTACATCTCGTGGCTCTCCTGAGGCAAGGACTGAGGCAGTCTCCCATTCCTTGCCTGCCACGAGCACTCCTGCTCAGCAGCGCCGAAGGTCTGCCAGACTGCGCAATGTGCAGGAGATACCTTCTCAGAGAGGCAGCAGAAGGGTGACACCTAGTGGTTCTCCTGTTACAAGGAGTGAAGCGGTCTCCCATTCCTGGCCTGCCGCAGACTCTCCTGCTCAGCGGCCCCGAAGGTCTGCGAGGCTGCGCAATGTGCAGAGGTTTACTGCTCAGGGAGGCAGTGAGATTCCCGTTATCTCTGCACATTGTGAGACCGAGGATCCCGCCTCTATTTCCCAGAGGCAGGAGGGTGAGCATGTGCAATGCGTGGTGGGTCCTGATTCGCTCACTGACGTCACACGGCTTGATGACAAGGCTGGTGACGTGGTGAATCCTGACTGGCCAGGCTGGGACGTCGTGGACCCTGATTGGGTCAAGTCCGTCATCTCCGCCTCGCGCCCGCCCTCGGGTGGAGCTGCACCTCCTTAAAAGCTCCCCCTGCCATCATGGTGGCGCGCGACCGTCCTTCTATGTTTGGATGTCTGGCAGCGTGCTGCCACGCCACTGCTCAGGCATTTCTGTCTCTTGTGGGCTTGGCCCTTGCTGCTCCGGCAGTACCTCGTTTGCAGGCCGTGTTCCTGCCTTGCTGCTCCGGCAGTACCCCCGTCAACAGGCCGTGTTCCTGTCCCAGGTGAGCTCCTCAAGTCTCCATTGGACTCACCTGGTTATTGAAAGCACACGTGCGTGGGCACCTCTGTGCTACCCTCGTGCCATATTCTCGTGACTTCCACTGGCACACGTGCGTGGGCACCTCTGTGCTTCCCCGTGCAACAGGTACACCGAGCCGTGAGATCTGTGCCATACAACCCTCAGGGGTTAGGGCAGATCGGTGTACATAGATCGTCTGTGACATTCCAGACGATCGCTAGCAGCAACCCGCTCACTCTTCACCCACCATAGCGGCGGTCCCTTACACCGCACAGTGGACCTTGACCGGCGGAAGCAGTCCATTTCCCATCTTGGCACGCTTCCCCGGGTCCCCCTCGTAACATTACGGTCGCGCCAAAGGTCTGGCTATGGCTGAAGAGCAGCAGCAGTTGCTGCGTTATGTGCAGCAGTTGGAGTCACGATTGGCAGCAGTGGAGCAGTCTTCCTCCGATAAGACTACTCTGACGACAGTCGCCACCCAGGCGGCTACCCAGGCTGTGCTATTGGGCGGAAGGTCTCCTCGCCTTGCGCTTCCAGAGCGCTTTAGCGGCAACAGCTCTGAGTGCCGTGGGTTTATAAACCAGGTTACCACCTACTTAGAGCTGTCCGCGACTCTTTACGCTACCGAGAAGGCGAAGGTAGCCTTCGTCCAGTCCCTGCTCACAGGGAGAGCGCTGAAGTGGTCCACGCCGTTGTGGGAGCGCGGAGATCGTGTGGTGAATAACTTAGCAGCTTATCTTGGGGCCATGAGAATGGTGTTCCTCGGGCCTCAAGTCACCCACGATTCCGCGCTGCGCCTCCTACGACTTCGGCAAGGGTCTGCTTCAGTCGGGGACTTTGCTGTACACTTTAGGACACTGGCCGCAGAGCTGGACTGGCCGGATAAGGTCCTTGTCCCTGTGTTTTGGGAGGGCCTGGCAGGGTTTGTCAAAGACGCACTGGCCACACGTGAGGTGCCTGCCACTTTAGAGTCCTTGATTCAGGTTGCCTCTCGCATAGACATCCGCCAGGCGGAGCGAAGGCTCGAGGTCTCTTCAGCACCCACGTCTTCTCGGCCTAAAAAGCGTCTGACTCCCGTCTTCCATCAGACAGGTTCCCCAGCCAGTCCTGTAGGCGACTCCGTGGAGTCAATGGAAGTGTCCAAGGTGGTCTCCTCTGCCCCAGGTTCTCGGTCTTGTGTCATCTGCTTTTCCTGTGGGCAGAGGGGACACATAGCTACCCTATGTCCCAAACCGTCGGGAAAAGACAGCGTCTAGTTTCTATCAGAGGGGGGACTCTAGACGCTACTTCTCCCTCTAGGTTGACTATCAGCGCCCAGTTGCAGTTCGGCACTACTCTCTTCTCTGCCCTGGCTTGCTTGGACTCAGGCGCTGAAGGCAATTTCATCTCGACCTCCCTGGCAACCCGATACTCAGTTCCCCTGGTTCTGTTGCCCAAGCCACTCAGGGTCCGGGTAGTCGACGGGTCCATACTACTCGATCCTATCACCCAGATCACCATCCCTCTCAGGATGGATGTACCACCGGGACACCATGAGCAGGTGTCCTTCCTGGTGCTTCCAGGGGGGACGGATGAGATCCTACTGGGTCTTCCCTGGTTGAGACAGCATGCTCCTATACTCAACTGGGCAACAGGGGAGATCTCATCCTGGGCAGGATCCTGTAGAGAGCACCTCGTGACTACCGAACCACCCGCTACCATTAGGTCGGTTGGGTCCTCAGGGAATACTGAGGGGCCGGGTTTACCGACACCTTATGAGGCCTACAGGGATGTCTTTTCCAAAAGGGCCGCAGATACTCTTCCTCCCCACCGGCCATATGATTGCCGAATAGACCTGAAGCCAGGCTCCGAGCCCCCTAGGGGCAGAGTTTATCCACTCTCTGCTCCAGAGACGGAGGCTATGTCCAAATATATTCAGGACAGCCTGGCGAAGGGGTTCATTCGCAAGTCTATTTCACCGGCTGGTGCAGGGTTCTTTTTTGTGCAGAAGAAGGAAGGGGATCTGCGCCCCTGTATCGATTACAGGGGATTAAATGCAATCACAATCAAGAACAAATACCCTTTGCCCCTCATTACTGAGCTATTTGATCGATTCCGCGGGGCAAAGGTCTTCACAAAGCTGGATCTACGCGGGGCGTATAATCTAGTGCGAGTCCGAAAGGGCGATGAGTGGAAGACCGCCTTTAACACCAGGGACGGTCACTACGAGTATCTAGTAATGCCCTTCGGACTCTGCAATGCCCCCGCCGTATTTCAAGACTTTGTGAATGACATTTTCCGGGATTTGTATCTTTCCGTGGTTGCATACCTGGATGACATTCTTATCTTCTCCCCCGATCTTACCACCCATCGGAGGGATGTCATCCGAGTACTTAAGAGGCTCCGCACCCATTCGTTATATGCTAAGCTGGAAAAGTGCGTTTTTGAACAGGAATCCTTGCCGTTCCTGGGGTACATAGTGTCCAGTCAGGGGTTAGCAATGGATCCGGGGAAGTTGGAGACAGTGATGAACTGGCCTGAGCCCCGCTCGCTGAAGGCGATCCAGCGATTCTTGGGGTTTATCAATTATTATCGCCAGTTCATTCCCAACTTCTCGACGGTGGCAGCACCCATCATTGCCCTTACCCGCAAGGGCGCTAATCCCAAAGCATGGACACGGGAAACGGTAGAGGCATTTCACACTCTCAAAACTCACTTCTCCAGAGCTCCCATCCTTCATCGTCCAGACATCTCCAAACCCTTCCTACTGGAGGTAGACGCCTCTTCGGTCGGTGCAGGTGCAGTCCTGTACCAGAAAAACGAACGAGGAAGGAAACATCCGTGTTTCTTTTTCTCCAAGACCTTTTCTCCGGCCGAGAGGAACTACTCCATAGGGGATAGGGAGTTACTGGCGATGAAACTAGCATTCCAGGAATGGCGGCATCTCCTGGAGGGTGCGAAGCATCCATTTGAGGTTTTTTCTGACCACAAAAACCTCACATACCTCCAGACAGCACAACGCCTGAACCCAAGGCAGGCCTGTTGGTCTTTATTCTTCTCCCGGTTCCGCTTTATTATCCGCCACCTGGCCGGTGAGAAGAACGTACGGGCCGATGCCTTGTCACGTTGTATGGTTGTGTTGGAGGAGGACGAGGAGGAGCCTCATCTTATACTACCTCCGGACAGCTTGAGGATGGTCACTCCCACTTCTTTGGACCAGGTGCCACCTGGCAAAACCCTCGTTCCCCCTGAACTACGGAACAAGGTGCTATTGTGGGCCCATGCCTCCAAGGTCGGGGGTCACTTCGGGGTCAAAAGGACCAGAGACCTGGTGACCAGGCATTATTGGTGGCCGAGACTACCCCAGGACATACAGGAATATGTGGGAGCCTGTATGTCGTGTGCTCGGAATAAGCCGTCCCGGCAGAGACCGGCAGGTCTTCTTCACCCACTGCCAGTGCCGGATCGTCCCTGGGAAGTGGTAGGGATGGACTTCCTGGGAGATCTGCCCAAGTCAGCAGGGCACAGGGTCGTATGGGTCATCACGGACCACTTCTCTAAAATGGTCCACTTGGTGCCTCTCCCACGACTCCCGACGTCACGTGCTCTCGCCACCTTGTTCATTCGGCATGTATTTAGGTTGCATGGCATGCCTGACAAGGTGGTGAGCGACCGGGGTCCCCAGTTCGCGTCTCGCTTCTGGAGAGAGCTCTGTAAGCTCCTGCAGATAGAGCTGAACATCTCCTCCGCATACCATCCCGAGACCAATGGACTAGTGGAGAGGACTAATCAGACCTTGGTAACTTACCTCTGCCATTTTATATCCGCGCACCACGACAACTGGGCTAACCTCCTTCCTTGGGCCGAATTTGCCATTAACAATTCGGTCCATGAATCCTCTGGCCAGACTCCGTTCCTACTCAATAACGGACAACATCCCAGAATCCCGGTTCCGATGCCCATTACGTCACCCGATACTAGAGTGGAGGATTGGGCGACCAAGGCCCGGGAGATCTGGGATGACACCCAAGAGGCTCTTAAAAGGGCCAAAGACCGGATGGTGACAACGGCTGATGTTCGCCGCCGCCCTGCACCATCCTTCGCCCCTGGTGACCTAGTATGGCTGTCCTCTAAGAATGTTAACCTACGGGTACAGGCAGCCAAATTCGCCCCTAGGTATCTGGGTCCATTTAAAGTACTACAGCAGGTAAACCCAGTGGCATATCGACTCCAGCTCCCTCCACGCTGGGCTATAGCCAACACCTTTCACGTGTCCCTCCTGAAACCCGTACGACTTAATAAATTCTAGGGGTCCCTGCCGGCTCAAACCGACTCCCCGTCCGACGACCCTGAGGTGGCAAAACTTGTGGAGACAAAAGTCATACAGGGCAAGAGGTACTACCTCGTGGAGTGGGCCGGCCGTGGTCCGGAGCATAGATCCTGGGAGTTGGAGGATCATATCCGCGCCCCGGGTTTGATAGCGGCCTTCGAGCACGGACAGGGGGGGGGCCTAGACGGGGGGGGTAATGTTACATCTCGTGGCTCTCCTGAGGCAAGGACTGAGGCAGTCTCCCATTCCTTGCCTGCCACGAGCACTCCTGCTCAGCAGCGCCGAAGGTCTGCCAGACTGCGCAGTGTGCAGGAGATACCTTCTCAGAGAGGCAGCAGAAGGGTGACACCTAGTGGTTCTCCTGTTACAAGGAGTGAAGCGGTCTCCCATTCCTGGCCTGCCGCAGACTCTCCTGCTCAGCGGCCCCGAAGGTCTGCGAGGCTGCGCAATGTGCAGAGGTTTACTGCTCAGGGAGGCAGTGAGATTCCCGTTATCTCTGCACATTGTGAGACCGAGGATCCCGCCTCTATTTCCCAGAGGCAGGAGGGTGAGCATGTGCAATGCGTGGTGGGTCCTGATTCGCTCACTGACGTCACACGGCTTGATGACAAGGCTGGTGACGTGGTGAATCCTGACTGGCCAGGCTGGGACGTCGTGGACCCTGATTGGGTCAAGTCCGTCATCTCCGCCTCGCGCCCGCCCTCGGGTGGAGCTGCACCTCCTTAAAAGCTCCCCCTGCCATCATGGTGGCGCGCGACCGTCCTTCTATGTTTGGATGTCTGGCAGCGTGCTGCCACGCCACTGCTCAGGCATTTCTGTCTCTTGTGGGCTTGGCCCTTGCTGCTCCGGCAGTACCTCGTTTGCAGGCCGTGTTCCTGCCTTGCTGCTCCGGCAGTACCCCCGTCAACAGGCCGTGTTCCTGTCCCAGGTGAGCTCCTCAAGTCTCCATTGGACTCACCTGGTTATTGAAAGCACACGTGCGTGGGCACCTCTGTGCTACCCTCGTGCCATATTCTCGTGACTTCCACTGGCACACGTGCGTGGGCACCTCTGTGCTTCCCCGTGCAACAGGTACACCGAGCCGTGAGATCTGTGCCATACAACCCTCAGGGGTTAGGGCAGATCGGTGTACATAGATCGTCTGTGACATTCCAGACGATCGCTAGCAGCAACCCGCTCACTCTTCACCCACCATAGCGGCGGTCCCTTACACCGCACAGTGGACCTTGACCGGCGGAAGCAGTCCATTTCCCATCTTGGCACGCTTCCCCGGGTCCCCCTCGTAACATTACGGTCGCGCCAAAGGTCTGGCTATGGCTGAAGAGCAGCAGCAGTTGCTGCGTTATGTGCAGCAGTTGGAGTCACGATTGGCAGCAGTGGAGCAGTCTTCCTCCGATAAGACTACTCTGACGACAGTCGCCACCCAGGCGGCTACCCAGGCTGTGCTATTGGGCGGAAGGTCTCCTCGCCTTGCGCTTCCAGAGCGCTTTAGCGGCAACAGCTCTGAGTGCCGTGGGTTTATAAACCAGGTTACCACCTACTTAGAGCTGTCCGCGACTCTTTACGCTACCGAGAAGGCGAAGGTAGCCTTCGTCCAGTCCCTGCTCACAGGGAGAGCGCTGAAGTGGTCCACGCCGTTGTGGGAGCGCGGAGATCGTGTGGTGAATAACTTAGCAGCTTATCTTGGGGCCATGAGAATGGTGTTCCTCGGGCCTCAAGTCACCCACGATTCCGCGCTGCGCCTCCTACGACTTCGGCAAGGGTCTGCTTCAGTCGGGGACTTTGCTGTACACTTTAGGACACTGGCCGCAGAGCTGGACTGGCCGGATAAGGTCCTTGTCCCTGTGTTTTGGGAGGGCCTGGCAGGGTTTGTCAAAGACGCACTGGCCACACGTGAGGTGCCTGCCACTTTAGAGTCCTTGATTCAGGTTGCCTCTCGCATAGACATCCGCCAGGCGGAGCGAAGGCTCGAGGTCTCTTCAGCACCCACGTCTTCTCGGCCTAAAAAGCGTCTGACTCCCGTCTTCCATCAGACAGGTTCCCCAGCCAGTCCTGTAGGCGACTCCGTGGAGTCAATGGAAGTGTCCAAGGTGGTCTCCTCTGCCCCAGGTTCTCGGTCTTGTGTCATCTGCTTTTCCTGTGGGCAGAGGGGACACATAGCTACCCTATGTCCCAAACCGTCGGGAAAAGACAGCGTCTAGTTTCTATCAGAGGGGGGACTCTAGACGCTACTTCTCCCTCTAGGTTGACTATCAGCGCCCAGTTGCAGTTCGGCACTACTCTCTTCTCTGCCCTGGCTTGCTTGGACTCAGGCGCTGAAGGCAATTTCATCTCGACCTCCCTGGCAACCCGATACTCAGTTCCCCTGGTTCTGTTGCCCAAGCCACTCAGGGTCCGGGTAGTCGACGGGTCCATACTACTCGATCCTATCACCCAGATCACCATCCCTCTCAGGATGGATGTACCACCGGGACACCATGAGCAGGTGTCCTTCCTGGTGCTTCCAGGGGGGACGGATGAGATCCTACTGGGTCTTCCCTGGTTGAGACAGCATGCTCCTATACTCAACTGGGCAACAGGGGAGATCTCATCCTGGGCAGGATCCTGTAGAGAGCACCTCGTGACTACCGAACCACCCGCTACCATTAGGTCGGTTGGGTCCTCAGGGAATACTGAGGGGCCGGG
Source organism: Anomaloglossus baeobatrachus (assembly GCF_048569485.1). Taxonomy (NCBI): domain Eukaryota; kingdom Metazoa; phylum Chordata; class Amphibia; order Anura; family Aromobatidae; genus Anomaloglossus; species Anomaloglossus baeobatrachus. The sequence goes on from NC_134356.1 coordinate 430,037,126, forward strand.
TTTACCGACACCTTATGAGGCCTACAGGGATGTCTTTTCCAAAAGGGCCGCAGATACTCTTCCTCCCCACCGGCCATATGATTGCCGAATAGACCTGAAGCCAGGCTCCGAGCCCCCTAGGGGCAGAGTTTATCCACTCTCTGCTCCAGAGACGGAGGCTATGTCCAAATATATTCAGGACAGCCTGGCGAAGGGGTTCATTCGCAAGTCTATTTCACCGGCTGGTGCAGGGTTCTTTTTTGTGCAGAAGAAGGAAGGGGATCTGCGCCCCTGTATCGATTACAGGGGATTAAATGCAATCACAATCAAGAACAAATACCCTTTGCCCCTCATTACTGAGCTATTTGATCGATTCCGCGGGGCAAAGGTCTTCACAAAGCTGGATCTACGCGGGGCGTATAATCTAGTGCGAGTCCGAAAGGGCGATGAGTGGAAGACCGCCTTTAACACCAGGGACGGTCACTACGAGTATCTAGTAATGCCCTTCGGACTCTGCAATGCCCCCGCCGTATTTCAAGACTTTGTGAATGACATTTTCCGGGATTTGTATCTTTCCGTGGTTGCATACCTGGATGACATTCTTATCTTCTCCCCCGATCTTACCACCCATCGGAGGGATGTCATCCGAGTACTTAAGAGGCTCCGCACCCATTCGTTATATGCTAAGCTGGAAAAGTGCGTTTTTGAACAGGAATCCTTGCCGTTCCTGGGGTACATAGTGTCCAGTCAGGGGTTAGCAATGGATCCGGGGAAGTTGGAGACAGTGATGAACTGGCCTGAGCCCCGCTCGCTGAAGGCGATCCAGCGATTCTTGGGGTTTATCAATTATTATCGCCAGTTCATTCCCAACTTCTCGACGGTGGCAGCACCCATCATTGCCCTTACCCGCAAGGGCGCTAATCCCAAAGCATGGACACGGGAAACGGTAGAGGCATTTCACACTCTCAAAACTCACTTCTCCAGAGCTCCCATCCTTCATCGTCCAGACATCTCCAAACCCTTCCTACTGGAGGTAGACGCCTCTTCGGTCGGTGCAGGTGCAGTCCTGTACCAGAAAAACGAACGAGGAAGGAAACATCCGTGTTTCTTTTTCTCCAAGACCTTTTCTCCGGCCGAGAGGAACTACTCCATAGGGGATAGGGAGTTACTGGCGATGAAACTAGCATTCCAGGAATGGCGGCATCTCCTGGAGGGTGCGAAGCATCCATTTGAGGTTTTTTCTGACCACAAAAACCTCACATACCTCCAGACAGCACAACGCCTGAACCCAAGGCAGGCCTGTTGGTCTTTATTCTTCTCCCGGTTCCGCTTTATTATCCGCCACCTGGCCGGTGAGAAGAACGTACGGGCCGATGCCTTGTCACGTTGTATGGTTGTGTTGGAGGAGGACGAGGAGGAGCCTCATCTTATACTACCTCCGGACAGCTTGAGGATGGTCACTCCCACTTCTTTGGACCAGGTGCCACCTGGCAAAACCCTCGTTCCCCCTGAACTACGGAACAAGGTGCTATTGTGGGCCCATGCCTCCAAGGTCGGGGGTCACTTCGGGGTCAAAAGGACCAGAGACCTGGTGACCAGGCATTATTGGTGGCCGAGACTACCCCAGGACATACAGGAATATGTGGGAGCCTGTATGTCGTGTGCTCGGAATAAGCCGTCCCGGCAGAGACCGGCAGGTCTTCTTCACCCACTGCCAGTGCCGGATCGTCCCTGGGAAGTGGTAGGGATGGACTTCCTGGGAGATCTGCCCAAGTCAGCAGGGCACAGGGTCGTATGGGTCATCACGGACCACTTCTCTAAAATGGTCCACTTGGTGCCTCTCCCACGACTCCCGACGTCACGTGCTCTCGCCACCTTGTTCATTCGGCATGTATTTAGGTTGCATGGCATGCCTGACAAGGTGGTGAGCGACCGGGGTCCCCAGTTCGCGTCTCGCTTCTGGAGAGAGCTCTGTAAGCTCCTGCAGATAGAGCTGAACATCTCCTCCGCATACCATCCCGAGACCAATGGACTAGTGGAGAGGACTAATCAGACCTTGGTAACTTACCTCTGCCATTTTATATCCGCGCACCACGACAACTGGGCTAACCTCCTTCCTTGGGCCGAATTTGCCATTAACAATTCGGTCCATGAATCCTCTGGCCAGACTCCGTTCCTACTCAATAACGGACAACATCCCAGAATCCCGGTTCCGATGCCCATTACGTCACCCGATACTAGAGTGGAGGATTGGGCGACCAAGGCCCGGGAGATCTGGGATGACACCCAAGAGGCTCTTAAAAGGGCCAAAGACCGGATGGTGACAACGGCTGATGTTCGCCGCCGCCCTGCACCATCCTTCGCCCCTGGTGACCTAGTATGGCTGTCCTCTAAGAATGTTAACCTACGGGTACAGGCAGCCAAATTCGCCCCTAGGTATCTGGGTCCATTTAAAGTACTACAGCAGGTAAACCCAGTGGCATATCGACTCCAGCTCCCTCCACGCTGGGCTATAGCCAACACCTTTCACGTGTCCCTCCTGAAACCCGTACGACTTAATAAATTCTAGGGGTCCCTGCCGGCTCAAACCGACTCCCCGTCCGACGACCCTGAGGTGGCAAAACTTGTGGAGACAAAAGTCATACAGGGCAAGAGGTACTACCTCGTGGAGTGGGCCGGCCGTGGTCCGGAGCATAGATCCTGGGAGTTGGAGGATCATATCCGCGCCCCGGGTTTGATAGCGGCCTTCGAGCACGGACAGGGGGGGGGCCTAGACGGGGGGGTAATGTTACATCTCGTGGCTCTCCTGAGGCAAGGACTGAGGCAGTCTCCCATTCCTTGCCTGCCACGAGCACTCCTGCTCAGCAGCGCCGAAGGTCTGCCAGACTGCGCAGTGTGCAGGAGATACCTTCTCAGAGAGGCAGCAGAAGGGTGACACCTAGTGGTTCTCCTGTTACAAGGAGTGAAGCGGTCTCCCATTCCTGGCCTGCCGCAGACTCTCCTGCTCAGCGGCCCCGAAGGTCTGCGAGGCTGCGCAATGTGCAGAGGTTTACTGCTCAGGGAGGCAGTGAGATTCCCGTTATCTCTGCACATTGTGAGACCGAGGATCCCGCCTCTATTTCCCAGAGGCAGGAGGGTGAGCATGTGCAATGCGTGGTGGGTCCTGATTCGCTCACTGACGTCACACGGCTTGATGACAAGGCTGGTGACGTGGTGAATCCTGACTGGCCAGGCTGGGACGTCGTGGACCCTGATTGGGTCAAGTCCGTCATCTCCGCCTCGCGCCCGCCCTCGGGTGGAGCTGCACCTCCTTAAAAGCTCCCCCTGCCATCATGGTGGCGCGCGACCGTCCTTCTATGTTTGGATGTCTGGCAGCGTGCTGCCACGCCACTGCTCAGGCATTTCTGTCTCTTGTGGGCTTGGCCCTTGCTGCTCCGGCAGTACCTCGTTTGCAGGCCGTGTTCCTGCCTTGCTGCTCCGGCAGTACCCCCGTCAACAGGCCGTGTTCCTGTCCCAGGTGAGCTCCTCAAGTCTCCATTGGACTCACCTGGTTATTGAAAGCACACGTGCGTGGGCACCTCTGTGCTACCCTCGTGCCATATTCTCGTGACTTCCACTGGCACACGTGCGTGGGCACCTCTGTGCTTCCCCGTGCAACAGGTACACCGAGCCGTGAGATCTGTGCCATACAACCCTCAGGGGTTAGGGCAGATCGGTGTACATAGATCGTCTGTGACATTCCAGACGATCGCTAGCAGCAACCCGCTCACTCTTCACCCACCATAGCGGCGGTCCCTTACACCGCACAGTGGACCTTGACCGGCGGAAGCAGTCCATTTCCCATCTTGGCACGCTTCCCCGGGTCCCCCTCGTAACATTACGGTCGCGCCAAAGGTCTGGCTATGGCTGAAGAGCAGCAGCAGTTGCTGCGTTATGTGCAGCAGTTGGAGTCACGATTGGCAGCAGTGGAGCAGTCTTCCTCCGATAAGACTACTCTGACGACAGTCGCCACCCAGGCGGCTACCCAGGCTGTGCTATTGGGCGGAAGGTCTCCTCGCCTTGCGCTTCCAGAGCGCTTTAGCGGCAACAGCTCTGAGTGCCGTGGGTTTATAAACCAGGTTACCACCTACTTAGAGCTGTCCGCGACTCTTTACGCTACCGAGAAGGCGAAGGTAGCCTTCGTCCAGTCCCTGCTCACAGGGAGAGCGCTGAAGTGGTCCACGCCGTTGTGGGAGCGCGGAGATCGTGTGGTGAATAACTTAGCAGCTTATCTTGGGGCCATGAGAATGGTGTTCCTCGGGCCTCAAGTCACCCACGATTCCGCGCTGCGCCTCCTACGACTTCGGCAAGGGTCTGCTTCAGTCGGGGACTTTGCTGTACACTTTAGGACACTGGCCGCAGAGCTGGACTGGCCGGATAAGGTCCTTGTCCCTGTGTTTTGGGAGGGCCTGGCAGGGTTTGTCAAAGACGCACTGGCCACACGTGAGGTGCCTGCCACTTTAGAGTCCTTGATTCAGGTTGCCTCTCGCATAGACATCCGCCAGGCGGAGCGAAGGCTCGAGGTCTCTTCAGCACCCACGTCTTCTCGGCCTAAAAAGCGTCTGACTCCCGTCTTCCATCAGACAGGTTCCCCAGCCAGTCCTGTAGGCGACTCCGTGGAGTCAATGGAAGTGTCCAAGGTGGTCTCCTCTGCCCCAGGTTCTCGGTCTTGTGTCATCTGCTTTTCCTGTGGGCAGAGGGGACACATAGCTACCCTATGTCCCAAACCGTCGGGAAAAGACAGCGTCTAGTTTCTATCAGAGGGGGGACTCTAGACGCTACTTCTCCCTCTAGGTTGACTATCAGCGCCCAGTTGCAGTTCGGCACTACTCTCTTCTCTGCCCTGGCTTGCTTGGACTCAGGCGCTGAAGGCAATTTCATCTCGACCTCCCTGGCAACCCGATACTCAGTTCCCCTGGTTCTGTTGCCCAAGCCACTCAGGGTCCGGGTAGTCGACGGGTCCATACTACTCGATCCTATCACCCAGATCACCATCCCTCTCAGGATGGATGTACCACCGGGACACCATGAGCAGGTGTCCTTCCTGGTGCTTCCAGGGGGGACGGATGAGATCCTACTGGGTCTTCCCTGGTTGAGACAGCATGCTCCTATACTCAACTGGGCAACAGGGGAGATCTCATCCTGGGCAGGATCCTGTAGAGAGCACCTCGTGACTACCGAACCACCCGCTACCATTAGGTCGGTTGGGTCCTCAGGGAATACTGAGGGGCCGGGTTTACCGACACCTTATGAGGCCTACAGGGATGTCTTTTCCAAAAGGGCCGCAGATACTCTTCCTCCCCACCGGCCATATGATTGCCGAATAGACCTGAAGCCAGGCTCCGAGCCCCCTAGGGGCAGAGTTTATCCACTCTCTGCTCCAGAGACGGAGGCTATGTCCAAATATATTCAGGACAGCCTGGCGAAGGGGTTCATTCGCAAGTCTATTTCACCGGCTGGTGCAGGGTTCTTTTTTGTGCAGAAGAAGGAAGGGGATCTGCGCCCCTGTATCGATTACAGGGGATTAAATGCAATCACAATCAAGAACAAATACCCTTTGCCCCTCATTACTGAGCTATTTGATCGATTCCGCGGGGCAAAGGTCTTCACAAAGCTGGATCTACGCGGGGCGTATAATCTAGTGCGAGTCCGAAAGGGCGATGAGTGGAAGACCGCCTTTAACACCAGGGACGGTCACTACGAGTATCTAGTAATGCCCTTCGGACTCTGCAATGCCCCCGCCGTATTTCAAGACTTTGTGAATGACATTTTCCGGGATTTGTATCTTTCCGTGGTTGCATACCTGGATGACATTCTTATCTTCTCCCCCGATCTTACCACCCATCGGAGGGATGTCATCCGAGTACTTAAGAGGCTCCGCACCCATTCGTTATATGCTAAGCTGGAAAAGTGCGTTTTTGAACAGGAATCCTTGCCGTTCCTGGGGTACATAGTGTCCAGTCAGGGGTTAGCAATGGATCCGGGGAAGTTGGAGACAGTGATGAACTGGCCTGAGCCCCGCTCGCTGAAGGCGATCCAGCGATTCTTGGGGTTTATCAATTATTATCGCCAGTTCATTCCCAACTTCTCGACGGTGGCAGCACCCATCATTGCCCTTACCCGCAAGGGCGCTAATCCCAAAGCATGGACACGGGAAACGGTAGAGGCATTTCACACTCTCAAAACTCACTTCTCCAGAGCTCCCATCCTTCATCGTCCAGACATCTCCAAACCCTTCCTACTGGAGGTAGACGCCTCTTCGGTCGGTGCAGGTGCAGTCCTGTACCAGAAAAACGAACGAGGAAGGAAACATCCGTGTTTCTTTTTCTCCAAGACCTTTTCTCCGGCCGAGAGGAACTACTCCATAGGGGATAGGGAGTTACTGGCGATGAAACTAGCATTCCAGGAATGGCGGCATCTCCTGGAGGGTGCGAAGCATCCATTTGAGGTTTTTTCTGACCACAAAAACCTCACATACCTCCAGACAGCACAACGCCTGAACCCAAGGCAGGCCTGTTGGTCTTTATTCTTCTCCCGGTTCCGCTTTATTATCCGCCACCTGGCCGGTGAGAAGAACGTACGGGCCGATGCCTTGTCACGTTGTATGGTTGTGTTGGAGGAGGACGAGGAGGAGCCTCATCTTATACTACCTCCGGACAGCTTGAGGATGGTCACTCCCACTTCTTTGGACCAGGTGCCACCTGGCAAAACCCTCGTTCCCCCTGAACTACGGAACAAGGTGCTATTGTGGGCCCATGCCTCCAAGGTCGGGGGTCACTTCGGGGTCAAAAGGACCAGAGACCTGGTGACCAGGCATTATTGGTGGCCGAGACTACCCCAGGACATACAGGAATATGTGGGAGCCTGTATGTCGTGTGCTCGGAATAAGCCGTCCCGGCAGAGACCGGCAGGTCTTCTTCACCCACTGCCAGTGCCGGATCGTCCCTGGGAAGTGGTAGGGATGGACTTCCTGGGAGATCTGCCCAAGTCAGCAGGGCACAGGGTCGTATGGGTCATCACGGACCACTTCTCTAAAATGGTCCACTTGGTGCCTCTCCCACGACTCCCGACGTCACGTGCTCTCGCCACCTTGTTCATTCGGCATGTATTTAGGTTGCATGGCATGCCTGACAAGGTGGTGAGCGACCGGGGTCCCCAGTTCGCGTCTCGCTTCTGGAGAGAGCTCTGTAAGCTCCTGCAGATAGAGCTGAACATCTCCTCCGCATACCATCCCGAGACCAATGGACTAGTGGAGAGGACTAATCAGACCTTGGTAACTTACCTCTGCCATTTTATATCCGCGCACCACGACAACTGGGCTAACCTCCTTCCTTGGGCCGAATTTGCCATTAACAATTCGGTCCATGAATCCTCTGGCCAGACTCCGTTCCTACTCAATAACGGACAACATCCCAGAATCCCGGTTCCGATGCCCATTACGTCACCCGATACTAGAGTGGAGGATTGGGCGACCAAGGCCCGGGAGATCTGGGATGACACCCAAGAGGCTCTTAAAAGGGCCAAAGACCGGATGGTGACAACGGCTGATGTTCGCCGCCGCCCTGCACCATCCTTCGCCCCTGGTGACCTAGTATGGCTGTCCTCTAAGAATGTTAACCTACGGGTACAGGCAGCCAAATTCGCCCCTAGGTATCTGGGTCCATTTAAAGTACTACAGCAGGTAAACCCAGTGGCATATCGACTCCAGCTCCC